>NC_138584.1:5979163-6200360 GCF_964289735.1 Phaethon aethereus | reverse complement strand
CTGTCTGCAGGGGAAGGAGCTGTACTGGGCATCTCTACCTTCCCGCAGGTGTGCTCTGGGGAGGGCTGGGCTATGCCACGGGACCTTTGCAGTGCCACAAACATACGCACGAACACCCTGGAGAAGACAGACGTGCCCTCCCCGACACACCGAGCCACACGGAAAGGCCCACGAGCACGCGCGCGTGCGTACGCTGCTCGCCCATGGAGCGCGCACGACTGCGCGTCCACGGGGAGCGGCACACGCCGACGCACACTTACTGCACGGCACACACACGAGGAGGTCGGGCACACACAGAAAACCACGGGTGCACGCACAAAACCGCGCACGCACACAAAGAGGGGTGCAAAGGAGCACGCCGAACACAGGCGCACGCACACCGCCCTCCCCGCCGAGGAGGCTGGAGGGGAGCGGCGTGCGCCCCGGCCCCACGGACGCACAGAAAGCACAGGAGCCACAGACGACACGCGCCCCCGCGGCCCACATACAGGTGGCTGCTGCGCGGCTCCCACATCGACATGTGGTGTCTCCTTCGCCTGTCTCTTCTGGGGAGGAAAAACAAACGGGTTCAATCCCCCCTTCACCCCTCCTCTCACTCGTGGGGGGCAACGCAGAGAGGTGTGTGTCCCCCCGCCCCTGGCACCCAGCACCTCGTTGCCCGTCGGCCGCCAGCTGCTGGGATGCCGGAGCGCGGCAGCCGGCAGCGAACCCCCCGCGAGCGCCGCGGCGGCGAGCTGCCCGCAGGGCTGCCCGCGCGCTGCGCCCGCGCTCCCGCACCCCGCCGCGGCACGCGTCGCTGCCATCCAGGGGGATGCATGCGGCGACGCTCGTGCTGGGGACGCGGAGCCGTTCCGTGGGGGCCGCCGAGCCTTCTCCGCACCGTGCAGCAGCAGCGTGGGAGAGCAGTGCCGGCTGCAGCCCCTCGAAAGTTTTTAATATTTAGCAGTTCTTTCAAACTCCTCCAAATTCACTTCTCCTGAGCAACACGTGGCAATTTTGCCGAGGAAGCAGCGTGTCGAGCCAGCCCCGAGCTGCTCGGAGCCGTCGCCATGGGTTGACGCTGCCCTGAGACCGCAGAGGGGAACGCGAAGCTCCCCGGCAAAAGCAAGGCATGAGGCCAGGGCTGAGATACTCCAGAGCCTCCGTCGCCTGAGCAGCCCCGACCCGGGGAAGCTGTCGGTGCCTTTCAGCCCCACCGGCTCTGGGCAGCTGGGGACATTCAAGGCTTTATGCTTTGCACCAGCGCAGAAAAGCTTCGGACACGCACAGCTCCAAGCAAACGGCCACAAGCATACGCAAACGCGCGTGCGGGGGTTTACAGGTTTTGCTTTTGCAAATGCCAGGGACAGGCGAGCGAATACACTGCAACCACATGGAGCCAAGCGCCCGCGCGCTCGCAGAGCTCGCGCAGGCGAGACGGGACGTGTCTCGCTGCCGTCTTGCGAGTTGCAACGATACCCTTGGCCCACGGGTGAGTCACGCTGGGGATTGCCTCCGTATAGCCACGGGCAGAGGAACAGCCCGGCAGAGAGTGAATTTTAGGCACCCGCCGCCGTCCCTGCAGCCCAGCCCTCAAACGCGCCCGCACTCCGCGTTCGGCACCGGCACATGACAGCAGCCGCATGCGTCCATCTGGCCGCCCACTCGCCAAACAGCCCCGAGCCATCTGCACCAACGGCGCCCGTGTACAAATACAATACTCCGCGCGGCACCGCAGCCGCCCACGCCAGCCTGGCCACGTGGAAGCACTCGTCCCGGAGCGCTGCCGGGCCTCTCTGCAGGCAGGAACGCGTGTACCAAACCTGCCTGTGCCGGGTACCCGCAGAGAACTGAAGCTATCTGTGTCTACACACACTCAGACACAGAGACCGGCTCGGCTTTCACCGCCCTGAGTTTCCAACAGCCCTTCGGTACCGGCTCTGCTCTGGCTTGTCCCTTGCTGTGAGGTCCCCGCCGGCCCTCCCCAGCTGCTGGCGTCGGCGTAGCACCACCAAAAGCACATCAGACCCGACGCTGGAGATGGTCGCCCCCGCGGCATTGCGCTTCCGTCCCTGTCCCTGACTCTATCCGTCCTGATGAGGGGGACGAGTCGGAAAAAAGACCCGGGAATGTCAATACCTCCCATTTCACTGCCACTAGAACAACAAGAGGCTGAAGAGCTCTCTCTTCCTAAGCAGCTGTATCTGACAGCGGCTAGAAAACTCTAGCAGGGATGTGCGGCGTGGGCAAATCCTTTAGTGCCCTAATATAGTCCATCTCCCCCTCTTCCTCTCTCCTATCTGTCCATCCTCCAGCTTCTTCTGCAGCCTAAATCCCTCTGTTCCCTCACTTTATCCGACACGTTCCCACTGGCAGCCAGAGATGGTCACGACACACAGATTCTGCATCTCCCCCATAAACCCCCCCAGCGCTGGGCCAGGCACAGATTTATTATGAAACTCCCGTCACCCCCAAACCAGGGTGATGTCTGCGGCGGCCGGGAGACCAGGCAGGGCTTACAAGTACCCCCAGCTCCTGCCGCCCCTAAAACCACAGGCGATGCCTGCAGGACGGGGGACCACCGCATCCCGCCGCTGCAAAGCCAGGGAGCTGGGGCCGTTCCCAGCACTGCCTCCGACCCCCCCCACAGGATCGGAGCTCGCCTAAAGACAGCGGTTTCTCTCGGCTAATCTGCGAGTGATTCTGCCGTGTATGAGCTTGGCTGGGTTTCAAAGCATAACAAAACCTAAAATTCCCTGGGAAGGGATTCTATAAAAAAAGAGAAAAAAGGGGAAAAAAAAAAGAAAAAAAAAATCCTTTCAGCCGTACTGAAATGTACTGTTTTGGGAAACAAATCAAAACGCCTCGTTCCAATGTTGAATTTGAAAGTTTTATGTGATTTAGACCATATGACACTGCAAAATAAAGGGAAAAAAGACATCTAGAAAGGAAAAAACAGAATTTTCTTCTGCTGAAACACAGAGACAAGGCTCCTTAACACCATACCAGGGGTTTATGTGGTTTGGAGCTTTTTTTCTTGCCCAAATCAAATTTCTGGACAATCAAATGTGGTTTTGCAAACCTGCTCCGTCTCTTGGAATTGCATTCGCTACTAGGGAAGGAGCCCAGCGGAGATTTGTGACACCGCTGCTCCCTTCTCCCCCCAGCCCTGGCTGCCATCCCACAGCTCTGCCACGAAGAAACTCTCCCCAGGAAAAAATATCACCCCTCCACAAAAAAAAACCCCTAAGATACCTTCCACCTCTCCCGCCTCCTTCCTCACCCCTAGCAGCAGCCCTGAGCATCTGAGCTGTACAATTAGGGCAGAAAACTTCTTTTAGCGGATTTCTGCCATGCCCAAGCACTGAGGCTGCTGTTTGCCGCAGGGGCGGGCAAGCCCAGGTCCTGCGGGGTGAGCTGGTCCCGGCTCCAGCCCCTCTCCGAAGGCACTGCTGCTTGCAGGGAGAGAGCTCCCAGACCTCCATCCATCCTCAGGAAGACGCCCAGAGAGAGAGTAACCCCACGCAGGGACCCCCTTTTCTTGCGGCAGCCCCGTGACCAGCCGCGCCGGGCTCAGCTTCAGCTCTCCACGCTGCCGAGAAGCCCGGCTGGGCTCGGCGGGGCACGGGGTAGCGGTGGGGGGGTCACTCACTCGATAGCAGGCATGTTTGGGGCAGACATGGGGCTGACTTCTTTGGCTTTCTGAAGGGCGTGCTTCTGGTTAAAGGCCTCCTCTTCCTCCTGCTCATCCTGCAGAGGAAAGAGGGGAGTTGCTCAGTGGGATGCTGGGGTTTCAAGGGAAGGCGCCGCCGTCGGAGGCAGCCGAACGATGCACGGGGCTACCTTAGCCGCCACGGCGTGCGGGAGAAAAGGGGAGCAGGCACCTGTTATTTCCAGAGCCAGCCTTTAATTTATGACGAGGATGCAACTTCCCCACCGCACCAGATCTTACTGAAGGCGTCAGCGCTACTTAAATAAGTGAACCCAGCCCACTCCAGGCAAGAGCCGGGCTGTGCGTGCTAGAACAGCCCCAGACGGCATAGACCAGCTCAGCCCTCCCTTCTTCACAGCCAGAGGGGCGAGACAGGCATCCCCCCGACGGAGTGGGAGGCAAGGCATCCATGAATGACCCCGGCAGAGACCGTATTGCTTTAATGAGCATGGTTATGTCTCCAGAGCAAGAAAATGTCATTAGGAGTCATTAGCACGCATTCAGCCGTTTCAAAAACTCAGCAGTCCCTTAATTGATGCTGCCGGTACGCCACGGGGCTCTCCCACCCCTCTCGCCCCAGCGGCAGCCCCTGGAAGTGCCACCTGCACCCGCCGTGGGGGGACGGGGACCCCCGCACGCACCCTTCAGACAAATGAGCACCGTGCCCCGTTTCGCTCGCCGCTGACGGGTCAGATTTACACCAGCGTGGGAGCCTCTCAGTAAGTCCCAAGGACCTGAGGAACAGGCATGGCCTCTGCAAAAAACGGGCACTGCGGGATCGCTAGTCCCCTCCAAAGAGCAAGCAACGACCCTTGCAGCTCTCTCCTACTCACCGGTATCCAGATGGTGCCCCAACATTTTAGCATTCCCCAAAGATTTCCCAGCACGGTCTTAAAAACAGCTAAGCCCAATAACCTTCTCAAGCACCATCCTAAATTGCATCCTAAATCACGTCCGCTGCCCCAGTGGGCAGATGGGGAATAAACATTGACACCACTGGAAAGCGCTTCCCACTCCACATCCCGAGAGTGCTTGGGCAAATAACCATCCCCTGCACCAAGGCAGGTGAGGGTTGTCTCGAGATGACTGAAGACAAACAAAACTGGGGAGCTTAAATGGAGAAATAGTTAAGCCACGCCTGATAGGAAGCGTGAGTGTTCCTGGAGAGACATGAGACCAGCACGTTTAGGTACTTTCCTAACTCAAAGTCTAAATGGCTTTGCCCAGCGTTACAGGTTGGTCCTTCGGGGAGGACCCTGCGTACCCTCCTGGAGGAAGAGCCCCCACTTCCAATTTGACCTGACCTCTTTCCAAAGCAGGCTGAGCTGGACAGAGTGGCCCCGGCTCTGCAATGAGGCCAGTCACAGGCAGTGCTCCTGGTGCCTTTCCTGTTGGTCCCCTCCTTCACTCTCCTCACACCAGCAAGAGAAGAAGGACCAGCTGGAACATACCTTGGTGAGCTCCTGAGCGTTGGCCAGGTTGTCCACTGCAATGGCCAAGAACACATTCAGCAGAGTATCTGTGAGCAGCTAAGGATGCACAAGGCACGTGTTAAGGACATGGGTGTCTGCAGCCACCAAAGGAGGGTGGCCCTGACAGCTCTCCACCAGCCCAGTGAGGAGCAGCCAGAGGGACAAACTCCTCTCCCATCCCATATATACAGCCCTCAGAGCACCTCCAGACAGCTCCTGCTCTGCGTTTGGAATGTCCAGGGCTGCCGCACGAGTGATGGGACTCCCTCAGTTGGGAGAGGAGGAAGGAGCGGTGGGTGGGGAGGGGGTGCCCCCAGAGAGGGAGATGAGATGGGCTTGTCTCCTAAAAGCACAGCAGCCGGGTGGATACAGTTTCCAAACAAGGTGAGGACGATGAAGTAGATGGAGGACCACATGCCTGAGCGAACGCCTCCCTGGGAGCGGATGCCATTGTACATCACCTCGTTCCAGTCCTCACCTGTCAGGATCTGCAGGAAAGCAAGCCAGCAGCTTGGACACTGCTGAGGATTTAGGTCTCCTCAGAAGAGTTTTGAAACTCTTCCGCCTTGCATAACAGAAGTGGAAGATTTTCCATCTCTTGCCATCTTCTTTGTTACACAGGAGGAGAGGGAGGAAGCAAATTATATCCTAAGAGCTGATGGAGGGGAACTCGTTTGGTTTAAAGAGCCCCCTCCAGCAAGCGTGAGTGAGCAGAGTCCCACACCTCTTTGGATGTGTACCCTTGCAGCCCAGCTCCTACCTGGAACACCGTCATGATGGCTGCGGGGAAAGTGTCAAAGTTGGCCGACGGCGTCCCATCAATGAAGTTAAACCTGGAAGTGGAACCGGGAAGACATAAATGGGCTGGAGTACTGAGGTCATCAAATCCCTGACTGCTGTGCTATCAGCTCTTTTGTGCTTAGGATGACCTTTCACCGCTCTAAGGAAGGTCTCCTGAGCATTTGATGCCAGAACCCAAAAGGACTCCTGGCCAGAAGGACCCACACAGCCCAGAGGCACCTGCCCGAGCAGGGACTTCTGTACGGGAGAGGTACCACCATTAGCAGCAGGCTGAGGGGCAAGGTTACAGTCTTCCTAGGCACCCCAGAGGGTGTCATACTTTGCTTTAACAACAGGAAATTCCTTTTCCCCAAATTTGAAACAACCTACCTGCCTCCAAAAAGCTGCATTCCCAGCAGGGCGAAGACTACAATGAAGAGGAAGAGGAGGAAGAGCAGGCTGATAATAGACTTCATAGAGCTCATCAGCGAGACCACCAAATTCCTCAGGGATGCCCAGTACCTAGAAAAAAGAGACAGTGCTGGAGTACTTGCGGCGATGCTAACAGGACAGCAGGAGCGACTGGATCCGGGCTGCAGCCACAGTCCGAGGCAGAGGGTGACAGGCACGGACAGTTGGTACATACTTGGTTATTTTAAATATTCGCAGGAGACGAAGGGCTCGTAGGACACTGATCCCGAAAGAGGTTCCTGGTCTGAAGATAGCCCAAACAACTTCAAAGATGCTTCCCACCGTGACCTGAGCAGCAGACACGGCCATGAGTCAAAATCAGGCTCAGAATGGGCTGTTGCAGGAAACCTTCACGTGCCTGAAGATGAGGCACCCACCACCCTGCCCAAGACCGGGTGTCTCGGTCTGGCACAGGCGGGCTGTCCCAGAAGGAAGGGTTCCCCTGCCCACTGCGGGGGCCATCCCGTTCTTCTCCCCCTTGGTGCCTTGTGCTGCAGACACCTGCCAAACATCTCCCCCCACAGCCACAGCATCTCTGGCACCGCTCACCCCACAGTCGAAGCAGTTGAAGGAAGAATGGAAGTAAAGTCGTGGCCCCATCCCATACATCTTTAAGGACATCTCCAGGAGGAAGAGTCCAAGAAACAAGAACTCTGCATAGTCTGAAAGAGAAAACCCAGACGCGCTACCCTCGGGGCACCAAGCTGTGAGGAGCATCCTGCATGCATCCACCCATAGCCCACACAGCACATCGCAGAGATGAGGACAAGTTGAGGACCACGCAGCTTCCCCCAGCTCTCTCAGGACAGGGTATGGCATGAGGGAAGCTTGTCTGCGAGGACCTCAATTGTACGTAACAGAGCACCAATCCCAGAAGTTAATCTTTCAGGGTAGGTGCCCTTAATATCCCAGGGGTTTGAGACAACCAGAGATGGCAAACACAGAGCAAAGCAGCTCTTCAGCTTTATACAATGGTGGTTGGGACATCTGCTAAGACATTAACCACACGACACTGTAGGGGAATATTAGCAACCTGGATTTAAATCATTGCACAGCTGGAACTTGGCCAGGGTAACAGAGCCAAACAGCCAAAAGCCAGTGAAAAATTCCTCCAGCTATTTCATGAACATTAGCAGGCAAGAGTCTGACTCTTCACCTTGTCCAAAAGATGCTTCTCACCACAACCAGCTGCCTTACCACACTGTGGCGTGCTGGGATCCTGGCAGGCCTGAGCATGCTAATGCAAATTTGGGCAGGGCTGGTGCTTCACAGGGACGTTTTCAAGGTGAGTAGGAATAACACAGATGAGAAAGCAGCACTGTCCCTAACAGCAGCAGCTCAGGAGTAACACATGGCTGTCATGGAGTTGACCATGCTGCTCTACAGTTAGCACCATGCTTGAACAGACACGGGTGTACTGCCTCTGAGACCCAACCTTGTACTATGGCCCACAGTGGGCTGGGTGATGCTCCAGCAACTGGTTTCAAGCTTGGGATCTCCATGCCATGCCCTGCACCAAAAACTTTAACCAGGGGGTTCTCCCACAACCAGTTCCACCCCTGTAAACTCACGCCTTTCCAGCAATTGCTTGTGGGCATTCAAAGATGGATCTCCAGCAAGCTTTCCATTACCACTGTTCACAATTTTAGGATAAACCCAACTGAGAGCTGCAATCTGTTTCTCTCCCTTGACAAACACATCGGACCTGAAGGGCATGAGGCCAGTAAAACTCCCTCACATTTGCTCATGGGGCTGAGACAGCCATCAGTGGCCACAGGGCCAAGGGCAAATATGAACTAAATGGCTGTACGAGGTCTTTTTTTTTATCAACAGTGAATATAACCCAGGTTATTCCCCACCCAGCTCCATACCAGCATGACTCTGGTGGGATTCATCCCCACGTGCCCTGGAGCAAGGAGCGACGGCATGCTGCAACCATGGCCACTGGAGATAAGAAGGTTGCAGGAGGTTTTGTCTGCCCACACACTGCTCTCACACCTACACAAAGCCCAGGGACTCACAGAGGAAGTGGGTGAGCCAGGCTGGCTGGTTGTGATGGACGATGGCCACACAGGCAGTGTTGAGAGCCACCAAGCTCAAGACGATCCAGTAGAAGACCTGGGATTTCACCATGTGGCGAACGGAGATGCGCAGGAGTCGCTCCTTGTGCCGTAAGTAGGAGGCACCATCCACTCTGGCACCTTTGAGGCCAGAGTGACTCAAAGGGTTACCTAAGGGAAAAGAGGGGGGAGAAGGAATTGGGTGCTCCAGTCAAGGTGAGAGAAGGAGTTGGGTGCTCCAGCCTTCCCCACAACACGAGACAGGACAGACATCTCACAGACATTGCTCTTATGGGACATGACTTAAGCACAGAGTTTTTAAATGGTACAGGGGCAGCGGGTGGCTTGCCCCCTTTGCTGTCAAACTAGCAGAGATGGCCGATCGGTGACAATCTCCACGTGATAGGTGCGACCCTCACAACTGGCAGAGGTTTTGGGGAGGAAAGCTCCGAACTTGTACTAACCCAAGGTTGGATGAAGAGGTCTTCTCTGCGCCAGCCTCCGCTCGCCCACGGAGGAGATATCGACACAGTGCTCATCACTTGAGTCACGATTCATGGCGTCTGTCCGGTTCCTTTTGATGGTGGCTCTTCTGAGCACTGGGAAGACAAGAGGAAGAGGGGGTGGTGGCCCAACTCTGCCCGTAGGCAGCTCACTGGACCAGGGCCTGGTGATAGTACTTGGCTAACTCAGGTCTGGTAACAGGATGGAGGTACCCAGGTGACCCTAGTCCAGAGCTTTCTCTTGTGTGGGACCAGCCACCTCTTGGCTTCCACACTGTCTCAGGGGTTATGCTGTCAATCCATCTCCCCACACCCCTCTCTTGGGCTGCAGACCCCACTGGGGTATCTCCATTCCTCCCATCACAGCTGGAGGGTTTCAACCTCCAGCTGCAGGCAGGCAGAAGGAAGGGCAGGCAGGTGCCTAGGCGAGGCATTGCTTGTCTTACCTTCTAAGGCTGAGGTTCCAGAATTTTTGTTCTCTTCAGCCAGCATGACTTCCTCTACGCAAAACACACAGTTCATCAGGAAACAAGACACAGTTGGCTGAGCACATCAGACCTCACTGCCTTGTACCCAAGCACTTTGCTCAGCCTGGAGGTGGTTGCTCTAGGTTGCAAACTCTTGTCAAGTATCGGTTAAGTGTCCAAAAGCAAATTCTGGAGGGTGGCAAGTGGCAGCTACCACACATTACATCAGAAAAAAATTACTTGTAATCAGCCCTTCTTCCTCCACTGTAATTAACACCACTAAAGAAGTTGAACATTGTAAACAGGTCTGGGGCTCAACATCTCAACCCAGGACCAAAACGGAGATCTCGTTTCAAGTCACCCATCCTTTTTCAAGTCTGAACGCTATATGAAAGTGCAAATCTTCCCATCCCAGAGCTGAATACACTGAACTGATCCCCATGGGGGCCAAGCAAGGACAAGGGCAGTGGCAGTTTGTGCACCCAGCAGATCTTGTGCACGGCTGGGTGTCAGCACGAAGCCTGGAAACCTCTACCCCATCAGCCCTTGCCCAGGTCCAGGTGGGAGCCCTGAGCTGGGCACCAGCGCGTACATCCCCTCCAGACTGCTCCAGGAGCAGGCTGAGCTGGAAAACCACCGTCATCACTCACTGCTCTACTTTCCCCCTGTCCACCACTGCAGGAGAACAGCAAACCAGCAAACCTCAAGAGAAAGGAGACCACGTCAGAGCAAAGCTCACAGCCGTGATGCTCACAGCCTCCCCTGGTGATGTAGTACGCCTCCCATTCAAAATACGACAGTTTCATGCCACAGAACGTGAGGTTTCACCAGCTACCAGCGACGTCCTTGCTCTCTGCCTGGCTGGAGAGCTGCCGGAGCGCCTAGGGCCAAGCTCACCCATGCACCCAACGCCACCGTCTGAGCACCTGGGCAATTCTGGGCAACTTTAGAGTTGCATTAGATGACACACGGAGATCCCTTCCCATCCCCACCGCTCCACATGACCAGCACCCTGCGCTTCCTACCCCCCACCCCCGGAGCCCCCCAGCCTTTACCCGCTTTGTCTATCCAGGCCCGGTAGCCATTGAGCTCCCGCTCGATCTGCTGCTGGCGCCGCAGCTTCATGAAGGCTCGGCGGTTCTCCACTCGCTCGCGCTCTTTGGCAAACTCCCTGGGGAAGGGCAGAGGGGGGTGGTCAGAGGGTAGCCGGGGACAGTGGGGCGCGGGGGGGCTGGGGACACCAGGGGGTTGGGAGGGGAGGCAGGGACCGAGGGCAAACACAAGCCAAGGGCTGCTGGAGCATGCTGGGGAGACGCACGGCCATCCCCAGCTGAAGCACGGCCAGGAGATGGGTGAATGAACAGAGAGGAGGAGAGGTTCTTCGCAGGACTGGCGCAGACGCACGCGAGCAAACCCCCTGCTCGGTCACGCAGCCCCGCAAGCCCCGGAGGTGCTGCTGTTCGGGGAGGATGCCCCCAGCGCCTCCCAACTCCAGCTCAGCTTCTGCGTGTCCCTTCAAGGAATAAAAACTGGGCACCGTGAAGAGGCAGCAAGGGGAGGGAGAAGGGCAGGTCCTGTCCCCTGCCTTCCCCACCTCCTCCTCTGAATCCTTCTTCTTTCCAGCTTCTCCTTGGAGGATTTTCCGAGGACATGAGACATCCTTGTTGCCCTTCTCTGGACTCTCTTCAGTGAAGAGAGTGTCTTCGCTGTCCGGAGGAGGACGCCAGCTTGGCCTGGCACAGGCAGGAGGGCAGGCAGCACCTCACGGGCTCTGCGCAGGCAAAGGCAGGCGCCTGCCTGGGGCCAAACGCCCAGCGACGCCGGCCGCAGCTAACGCCGTGCCCACCGCGCGTGCCGCCTCTCACACACGTGTGCACAGATGCACCAGCCTCCACGTGCTCACCTGGGCGCAATCACAACCAGGCTCCTCGGCACACAAAATACCCTATTTCACCTATAGCCCAGCCCCGAGCTGTGCGAAGACACCCGTGGGCAGCTAGGGCTACACAGACCTTCCCACGCGCCGCTAAAACACACCACCGCGCCGGTGAGCGCGGTCTGCTTCCTGCTGTACAGACGCTCGCGGCCGTATGCGGAAGGCCCGCGCAGGCTGCCCTCCCGAGGGTTTCACCTACCCCGTGTGCAGAAGCACCTGAAGTCCTAAGCACAAACGCAAAGGCCATCACCCGCAGAGAAAGGGAAATACTCGGCAGGAAGCGCAGGGGTGGTAACGCAGGTAACCTCCCACCCACGCCGTGGGTTACACGCGAGACAACACGGCCAGACCTGCTTCTAGGAGGTCCCACGCCCCATACTTGCTCACCCCACACGCCTGGGGCACCTCAAGCCGCACGTCGACAGCCACGTTTGCACACAAGGAGCGTTCCTCGCACCAGACGTGCCCCCAGAAAACACCCTTCCTGCCTCGCAACCACATGGCAGGGCTGCGAGCTGCTGGCTGCAGCTCCCCGTCCCAGCCCCGAGCCCCGGCAGCACGGAGGAGCCCAGCCTGCGCCCTCAGCCTCCTCCCGGCCCCGGGGCGCTCCGAGGGAAGCAGGATTGCGAAGAACAAATGGCACTGTTCTCTCTGCAAGATGAACGTTTCTCTCCCCGGAGACTCACAGCAATCTCCAGCCCCCCCCCAAAAAAAAAAAAAAAAATTCAAAAGAACTGAAAGAATCGGTCTGTCTGCTGCAGAGGGAGTTCAAGTGCATTACCCCAGCTGAGCTATTACACCCTTAATGCTGTGTGGGCTTTTGCATGTGTGTGTGTGCGCGCGTGTTTGTATGAAAAGCCCCGAATGTTCCCTGCATCTCTCGTTTAAGATCCCCAGACAATTCAAGCATTTTTAATTCCACCCCAGGAAGGTGAAGTTTCCTGCCGCTCTGGCATTAAGCATCAAATGACTCTCCCCCTCCATCGCTGGCTTTCAGACTGAAATGAGACTTTCTTCCTAGGGCAGGGAAGGGGGAGAGAACAAAAGGCAACGAAGAGAAAAGCAGCCTAAGTGGAGGGAAGGAGGGCGGGAGGAGACGGGGGAGAAGGAGTGACCTCCCACAGCCAACAGCGAAACGTGCTCTCAGGTTTGGGCACGCCGTGCCGAAAACCCTCCTTGCCCGAGCTGGAGGAAAGGCAGGACGTTTTTGGCTGTGCCATCATCCCTCAACGGCCTTTCTGAGCAAATTTGGGATGTCAAGAAAGAAGATGCTGTTTGCAGCCAGAGTTAGTGGTGAAGTCGCCTTTCTCCCTCTGGCTTGGTCCATGGGTCCTGCCACGCGCTGAACCTCTGCCCCACAGGCCGTAACCCCCTGCCAGCCAGCGCTTTGGCAGGGCTTTTGCCGGCGAGACCCTGCAAATATATTCTGTGACCGGGAGCACCTAGAAAGCTTCCTCTGATTTACACCAGCTGGGAATCTGGCCCCTCTCTGCCACCTCTTGCTTGCCCATCCCTCCCTCCATCTTCCAGCTCCTCCTCTGCTGAGGCTAGCGTCTCTTTTTGCCGCGTGGCGAGAGAAGCCGTCACCGCGTGTCCACGACGAAACTCAGCCAGAAGAACCAGCTGAGCCTCCAAACACCTTTTCCCAGAGGAGGGAATGGGAGCACCTTTCCCAGTGCCCCCCTTATTAAGCAGCGTTTCCCCCCACCCAAGCCTTTGCTCAGGGAGCCGTGGTTTGTGAGAAAGCGGTGCTACCCGCGCCGAGGGACACGGGCCGTGCAGCTGCGGCAGCGTCTCCGAGGGAGACACTTCTCACACGCTTGATCCCTAATGGAGCTTAATTGCTTTTGTCCATTAGGAGGAGGAAGGGGTGGCAGAAAGGGGGGGGGGGGGGGGAAGTTAAGCTCAACTTAATGAATTATTACATTTCAGAGAGACACATTACCGAGCAGGGCAGCAGCGGGGGCTGGTGACATCTGAGAGTGGGTAGGCGATGCTGACAGATCAAGGATTGCTCAGAGCCAATTTGCAGCAGCGGGTAGAGATAATGCCGTGTGTGAGCGAGAACGGGGCCAGCGATGGTGACTGACAGCCGCTTGGGAAGGCTCCAAGCTGCAGGCAGGGCGGCATCGCAGCGCCGAGAGCGCCGGGCGCCGGCTTCCCCTCGAAGGGCTCCGCTCCCCGGCGTGTTCGGGTTACATCGCAGGGCTGGCACAGTTTAGCCTTGCAAAGAGCCCGAGGCTGTGCTGCCCCATGGGGTCCCCGCGAAGGGGCTCAGAGGACCCCAGCAGAAAACATGGTCCCCACTGGCAACACCTCTGCTTGTCCACGCAGGAGTCCCGGCCCCAAATCCTCCAGCATGAAAACGCCCACCTGTGTCAGCCAAGCTCCCCTCCCCTCGTGCAGACCCTGTGTCGTTGCAGCCCTTCCCCGCCTGGCCTTGTCGAGCCGAAGGCGCGCAGCGAGCGATGGAGGCGAGCGCTGAAGGTCGCGGTGGGAGCTGGGGAGCAGCGTGCCATCTGTCCTCCTGCACGCAAGGGCACCATCCACCCGCGTGCCGTGCCCGGCCTGCCGGGGGGGTCGGAGCACAGATGGTTCGCTCCTCTGCCTGCAAATTCTCCTCTACGGCCTTGGCATTCCCTTCGCGTGGCCCGAGAGCATCTCTGCTCCCGGCAGGAGAGGCTGGTGGACACGGCCACGTTCCTCCGCCTTCCTCCCGGGGCCCCCGCACCCTCGCGCGTACCAGTGCAGCAGTGCTTCTACTACATTGGTGAGTTCTGCTCAAAGGACTGGAGAGCCCAGGTCTGTTTTAATGGGAGAAGAACCCATATGAAAGCATTCACATGGGAAATGAGTCCCCTTTTTCAAAAAAACACAAACACACAAAAAAAAACCCCACCAAAAAAAAAAATTCACCCAAAAAACAAAAAAACAAACCCAAAAACCAGCTAAGAAAAAAATATCACAGATGCTGCAACCCACATGTACCCTTTCTGGAGCTTCTTTGAGTCCTGAGCAGGTATATAGCGCTGGTCATATCAACATTGTGGGTTCCATGCTTTGAATCTACAAGCCAACCATCTCCAAGCCCATCAATTTGTCGCTTTTTGCCACTGCCTCCAACAAACCAGTTTGCAAATAGGTCTTAAAACAACACGAGGCAGCAGAAAGGATGGGGTGGGAAGAGGAGAAATACTGGATTACACGCTGAGGATGAGGCAGCAGTACCATGCTGCTGCGAACAAAACATATATAACGGGAGGTACAACAAGGAACGCTATCTGTAAGACGTCAGGTAATACTGCTGCTCTCCTCGGCGCTCATGAGGTCTCAGCTCATGGCTCCGCTTCAGGTTTCAGTGTCACAGTTTGAGGAAAAAACACCTTCGACTCCAGGAGGGTGTCAGGGAAGGTTATGGGACAGAACTGACAACAGACGGTTTGGAAAACACGGATGAGACAGTTGCAAACCAGACAGATCAGATGGTATTTACCCAAGAGGTGTAAAGGAACTAAAGTAAGAGTGTTGAACTAACGCTGCAGTCTGTAACCTCGTGCTTCAACTTAAACAGACGGTGGCAAGAACTGGCAGTGCAGACCGGGATTATTCACCGAACCGATAGCAAAGGCTAGAGCAGGGACTCCAAAAGGTACAAAAAAACCTCAGCAGAAGGAAGGTGTGCTCCATGGATCTGCTCTGAAGGAGGAAACAATTTTTTTGGATAAGGGTAATTGCTTGATTCAAGTTCACTTGAATTGCCAGAAGTCGTCAGAGAAGATTCCAGGTCAGGTTGGACGGGGCTCTGAGCAACCTGATGGAGTTGAAGATGTCCCTGCCCACTGCAGGGGGGTTGGACTAGATGGCCTGTAAAGGGCCCTTCCAACCCAAACCATTCTGTGATTCCTTAACAAAGCCAGACTGCCTCAAGAAAGTCTTCCCATGAAATGCTAACTCATGAAAAGAATCTTAAAAAAGGAAAACAGAAACATCTTATTTCTTGTCTTCCCTTTTAGCAGTGGCCATTAGCTTTCGGTCATCCCTGTGTACTTTGGCGAGAGTTACGTGTTTGCCGCGTTGTGACAAAGCTGCAGCAGGAAGCGGAGCGTACAGCTGACGATGCTAAAGAGAGCACATTTATAGAGCGCCAGCAGACATATGAGTTGGGGAATGAAAAGCTGACAAGCTGTTGGCGGCATCGAAGGGTAAAACGGGAAGGAGCTGGGAGATACCAGCCCTGAGATAACCTATTACATCACTGTCCCATTTAAGAAGGGGCAGACGCCGATGGTTACCTTTTACGTTGGAGAAAGCTCATGATTTAAATCAGACTTTCTTATGGGTACTCGCTGATGTCTGTCACTTCTACTAGGTCCTAAAGGGGCTTGTATTAGACAGGATTGATACCAAGCAGCACAAACAATTCAGAAAGACCTCGCCATTGCAGTTTGCATTGACACCCTATACTAAGAGGAGAAGTGAACAAAAATAGAGGCAAAAGAGAAAAGCAACGACAAGATGAAGACACAGGGAGAAGGCAGCCCAAATGCGGAACTGTCTCCACAAGTGGGGAGAGGACAGAAGGGCTCCAGATGAGGAACCACCAGAAGAAAAGTCAAGACTCCCAGCACTAAAGAGCTCCTTTTATAAGCTGGTCCCTCAAAGAGATATGGGCCATGGCGGCTCCACATAGGGTCCAAAGCAGCAAGGACAAGACCACCGTTGGCTGTCTGCATTATGGGACACTGCGCTTTTCCCAAGGACCGACTCCGTTACATGTGCTGCTGCCAATGGGCAATGTGGGAGACCCCAGGAACCTGGAGATCTCCTGGGTCCAGGCTTTGGGCAGCTTTGAACATGAAGCTCATGAATTCAAATAATTGGTATTTGCTGCAGAGCCAGAGCAGCAATGGCAACACTGAAATGACTCAAAACAATGAGAAACACAGGAGAACTCAGACTTTGCCTCTGCTCAGGGGAAATGCAGCCCACTTAACAGCAAGGACTTTAAACACTTCCCCTCTTCTCTCTATTAATCCCCGTTTCTTGTCTACAGTTAGCCTCAGTCAACAGGCTCTCATTCATCCAAGGGCAGGGTCACTCGTTGCTTGGGAACATGGTTGGGCATCAGCTGTATGTTGCTGCAAAGCCTGTCCCTCACCAGTGGATCCCAGCAGAGATACAGGTGTCCAGTCCAGCCCCTGCATTCCAGGGTAGGATCAGCTCCAGGCAGCTCGATGCTGCTCCACACACTTCACGGATGCTCTCCAAGCGTAAGAAGTACTTCATGATCAAAGTGAGAAAAGCACGCGTGGATGCTTGCTTTGCGCTCAGCTCAACCCTGCTGCGACTTTTTTAAAAAAAAAAAACAAACACAAACAGGTTTTCCACAACATTTGGGCTGGACTCAGAGCAGCCAACAGTGTGGAGAGCTTATTTTTTTGAAGTAGAGAAAAATAAATTACAAAGAGGACAAATATCACTGGGAGAAGGGAGCCACGGACATCCCAGTTGTAGAGTCTCAGTTTCAACATTTTTCCAAGGGTCACAAGGCCAGGCTTTGCGTCTCTGTCCCCGTTGCTCGGAGAAGTCTGTTGATCGTGATGTTGCACCGAAGGCAGCATAGCGTGGCGAACCCACGCTGCAAAAAGGCTACGGAAAGGTGACAGAGGGTCTGGTAGCTCCAGCAGCAAAAAGCAGAGATGAAAACTCTGGATTTTCTTTCACTCTTATCAGCCAGGGCTGGTATGAGCAGCGCAGCTTCACTTCAAGAGCCCTGGGAAAATGTCACTCCTCCCCTTCCCTCCTATGCTCCAGTTTTTATCCTCTGTAAGTGGAGAACAGTTTTACAGTCCCCCTTCGCAAGTGACAGTGATCTGCAGATGAAAAGTGTGGGGCCAGTGCTGAAGGCAAGTTACAGCATGGAGGAAAAAAAAAAAAATCACCAATTTTCAACATTTCATCACATTCACTTCCCAGGAACTCTCAAGCACTCTGACACCTCCAACACACAAATACAATGAATTCAGGACGAACCATCAAGCGCGAAACCCACAATGCAACTGCTAGATACGTCACTCCGCCACTGCAAAACAGCCAGCCACGGTGCGCGAAGAACCGCTAATGCTACGCGATTCCTTCGGGGCAGCCTGTCCTTGCAGGCATGGAGTTCGTCATGGAGGAACTGGGCATCTCCAAAGCCATCCAAGTCAAAGAGCTTCAGCCACAGCTACATGATTGCTGTCGTTAATCAGGATGACGGAAATTACAAAGATCTGGAACAAACAACTCCAAAGGCAATCTGTAAGCAAGAACTATCTTGCCGGGTGCTTTGTCAGGAGGATCAAAAACGAGCCTTTTCACCCACAGTCTGCAGACAACACGCAGTCCACTGAGCAGATTTGCAGTTAGGCACGAAGAAAAGCAAATCTGAAGCAGCTGAAACGTGCTGGCAAATAATTTGCAAAGAGAAATCAAAGGGGAAAGTCACCAAGTCATCTTTTTGTTATGGATTTTTTTTTTTTTTTAATCCTGTCCGACTGGCTGTAAGAGGAGTCGTTATTCCCTGTAAGACGAGGGGGATACGGCACGCCAGGCACACGCGTCTCGTGTCAGGCAGCTCGTTTGCAAGGGGCTTGAAGACCCTCCGCAGAGAGGGGGTACAGCGGAGCAAGGCAGAGGGGCACTCCTTGAATATGGATGCCCACCTGGCTGCTGAATATAGATGAAGATCTCAAAGGTTCCTTTGCTTCACGTGTGCTCAAGTACCACATCGATGACACGAGAGCGTCCCCAAAACAAAGGGACAATGGTGGCTGTTCCTCACCCAGCGTGGCCCGACCAACGCGCATCCCATGATGGTGTGGATGTGGCACTTCAAGACATGGTTTAGGGAACATGGTGGCGCTGGATTAATGGTTGGACTTGATGATCTTGAAGGTCCTTTCCAACCTTAGTGATTCTGTGATGCTGTGATTAATGCTCTTCCCAGCGTTTTTGGCTTCAAACCACCTGATCCAGCTCGAACACACGGGGCCCAGGTTTTGTGTAGAGCCGGCAAAAAACCCACCCTGTTTCCATTGAAAATGAACGCTTGTTCCTTCAACGCCCTTATTATTAATTGCTATAAAACTTAATTTTATTCATCATTTGTTATGCCTCAAAATTGGATGGGAAAAAAATTCAAATTAAGTGAAGTGAAAAGGTTTCAGAGATGGTATAGAAGGCTCCTAAAGGAGCTGAAGAAAACTCTCCGGAGACTAGGAACACAGCACTAACCCAACCTGAAAGAAAGAAGATCTTAAGACAAAGAAATCTTGCCAAACTGATCCTTTAATTATAACATTAGTCGTTTCTTTCAAAGGCTTAGTGCAAGAGCTGGGGGTGGGGGGCAGAAAAGACTTAAAGGGAGAAAAGACTTAACATTACCAGGATGAGTGGAAACAATTAGGAGGATTTAAATTACTCTCTTGTTTGGTACAAGGCAGATGGATTTCATTTTTCTTGCCATCATGCTCAGCTTCTTGCTCTGCCATCAGCTTCCACAGGTCTTCTCTTTGGCAGACCCGAGGACCCAGCCTTCCCAGGTCGGGCAGCATCCCCTTCCACCCTGCACCCACTCAGGTATTTCTGAAACACGAACGCTGGTGATTATAGCAGCTTTGTCACCCCGGAAAGGGGCTGGAAGTATGAGACTGGAGAGGGGAAAGGAGTCTACCAGCCCTCAACAGCTGCAGTGAATGCAAGGCGGCGATTGCAAACCAGATTTTCTCCGCAGGGGCTGGGGAAAGGGAGGTGGAAAAGAGTCAAAACACAGCCTGCCTGGTCTCAGAAACTCTGCATGAGTCCTCAACGTTATTCCTCGAAACATGGCTTATTTCTTCTCTTCGCTCTTTCATCTTCTTGCTCCCAGCGACAAGCTAGACATAAGCTCTTCGTTACCGGGATGGCGATGCTGCTGCATCCCTGCAGGCAGCGGGGACCGGCCGGCACGGCTCTCACCCGCTCTCTGCTGCTCTGGAGGTGCAGCACAAACGTACAGATCCAAAGTGTTTTACATGAGAAACAGCTGAACGGGGGGGGGGGGGGGGGGGAGAAACCAAAAACTGCTTCACAAGGACGAAGAGCAGACCTTTGCAAATCTCCAGCACGGGGCACGTGCAACTTTCGCATCCCCCCAACTCGGAGCCGACCGGCCGCAGGGCACTGCCTGCACCAGGGCCATCGGCCACGGGGCGGGAGGAGGGTCCCATCCACCCCTCCGACCCACCCCACAGCAGAGGTGGCTGCAGCTTACGGTTCTCTCCCCGCGCTACAGCGGCTCTCCCTGGAAAGAGGTGCGGAGCTGCGGGTGCATCCTGCCCCACCGCAGCCGGGCGCTGGGTAACACCATCCTCAGGACACAGGATGGCGGCCGGCAACGCTTGATACGAGTCTCAGGATCTTCCTGAGCTCCCAAATCCACCGGCTGCCACGTGGTGATGATTCTCCATCCTGACTCGCTCCCACTGACTCTCTTCTGCCAGGATTATTTCAGTAGCTTGTGTAGCTTTAAAAGTTGAGCAGTCACATCCCCTTGGCCTTCATACCTGCAAAATGCTCTCGAAGAGGAACAGGGCCAATTTTTTTTTTTTCCTCCGTGCTTTCAGTTAGAATTAATTGATCCGTAATTGCACCCATAGAGGGGGAAAGTTAATAGACACAGCAATAAATGCCAAAACCCCAGAAGAACTGGCTCTCCAAGCCCCTGCCTGGAGCGACTCCATCTCCTCTTAATAGCATTGCATGCAATTCCAGCGCATGTGTGCGCGTTAGTATTTAGAGAGAAAAAAATCAAGAAGCCTCAGTATGATGGAAATAATTTCTTTTCCTCTCCCACATACTTTGTGCTTAGGAGCAGATGGATCCAGGTTGTTTACATCACGGAGGTCACGCCTCAGCTTAACAGTTAGGGAACTGACTGTTGGGAGAGATGCACATCGCAACCAAAAGATTGGTAAATCTGGGCTCCGGCAAACTTCTGGTGGTGGCAAGTTAAACGTCCAAATGTGCTCCTGCAGCCTCTTCGCATTCAGGACCAGCCTCAGCTGTTTGATCATTTCCCGGAAGAAAAGCGCTGCGGAGATGAAGCGAGGGCTGAGAGGCAGCTCTGCAGCAGCTCGTGAGCGTGAACTTCGAGAAGGCGGCTGGAAATCCCAAGCGGACCTCGTTACCCACTGGTGCAGATGGTGCAGTTCGCAAGCGACGTGCTGCCCAGGCTTCTGCAAGCGGGTTACCAGGACTTGCTGCTCACCGCTGTGCCCCGAGTTAACGGAGCGACCGTGGCTTCAGCTAGCCAGACGTGGCTGCCTGCAATCCCCAACTCAGTGCCGTAACGCCAGGGAAAGGTTTTCTTTGCATGGAGGTGTTTCCATGCAGCTCATCCCCAAAGTGACCTTCTCCTCCCAGCTCAGCCCAGCTGCGTGCAGGGGATTCAGCCAGATCCCGGCTGCTCATCCACCTCAGAAGGTCATCCTTCCCCTCCAGCAGCAGAGCCAAGTGCTGTCTTCCAGCGCAAAAGGATTGTGAAAAGGGTTAAAAACAATAAAAACTAAGCCAGCAAAGCGAGGAACGAAGCCCTTCTTATCGCGCCCAAGGACGTGCGTTGTTTGCGTGAAGAATTACCTTCTCCCCCCTCGCGTCGCACCTCTCCGCGGCTCCGGCAGCATCTTTGGCAAGAGGATACTTCAGAACCGCCGAGGTACGGCGTCCACCGAGCCGCAGCGGCTGCCTGTGGCCGTGACCAGGCAGGAGGGCACGCGGGGTGGCCTTGCCATCGGGTGGCAGAGCCCAGCTCGCCGCCTCCGCTCACCTCGCTCAGCCCTCCGGGGAGCTGAGCAGCCGTGCTTTTCCCTAGGTATCTGGCACGTCACGAGAGCATCTCCATTGCCAATTAGGCCACCCACCCACTCGCATCCTTCCCCAATACAAACCCTATTAGCAATAAACAAACAGTCGAAATGCCAGCCGGCGCCTGGGAAGAGCCCTAGACAACTGCATCCAATCCGGCGGGCGCGGGAACAGCTGCCTCGTGCGGTCCTGGCGCAGGCGAGCACCCAGCATGGACTAGAACACGGGCTGGGCACCCCACCAGCCACCCCGTGGTCCTCCTACCAGTGGCTGGCTTGCAGGTCCAAGCAGTGCTACCTTGCTGTGTCCCCGGGCTGCTCTCAGCATCACACCAGCACCAAAAGCCTCAGCGTCCACACGACACATTACGCTGGCACGATTCAACACGGCGGCAACAGGCTTTTCCAGCTGTCCAGCCCTGAGCTTCCTAATTTCCCCTTCTCTGGGAAAGATCCTGCTTGACACTGGCAACCAGCTGGACTTGGCTCAAATCCCCAAGCTGGATGTGGTGTGAGAAATGCAAAAGCCACCCAACGCTGCTTGGATGTCTTCATCCTCCATAAGAGCCCCTTCCGTACAGCCTGTCCCCAGAGCCCCTGGACTCAGTCAGACCCCAGACTGAGAGCTGGGGAAATTCAACCCACCAACAGACCCTGAAGCCCAGCCTGCTGCTTCAGAAGCACTTCTGAAACCACCACGATCACGCCTAAACTCACGGGGACGCGCTTAGGACAGTGACAGAGGTGAACAGGACCAGTCTCCACATTGATCCCTGCATCTAAGGATTTTCCAGCTGACCAAAACAGCGTTAAAGGTGGCTTTTTTTTTTTTTTGCCATGATGGGCAAGTAGGAAAAAAATTACCTGTTGCCGGGCACAGAGTCCCCGCTGCCACCTGCGGCAAGGGCAGAGGAGCCCATGTCCCCCTCCCAGTGCGGGAGAGGGCACGCTCCCCGCATGCACCTACCCCTACCAGCGGTTGAGGACATGCTGATGCAACCACAGTTCATTGTCATGGAAACGAGAAGCCTTTTTCTCTCCAAGTCCAGCTTAATGGCTTGGATTAAAACCTCCTTTCCCCTGGGAAGAGCAGAACAGGGACAGTTGCATTGTCCCTGCATCCACGGCTTGTCCACGTGCACCCCAGGCACCCCTACCCTCGCCAGCGTACATCTCCCATCGGTGCTGGGCACATCCCGCACAGCAAGGAGATGCCCCACATTGCTCCCACACGTGCTGCAGATTCATCCCAACCCATGCCCACCACACCCCATGAGCCAGCAAACACGCACCCCACTACAAACGCACCCCAGACTCAAGTATGTTTCCATAAGGCTCCCCCATGTCTCTCCTCTCCAGAAGGTCCCAAGCAGCCAGAAGATCGACACTGACCGTTTCTTGCAGGTGACCAAAACCACGAGTTCTTCGGTACGGCGAAACAATGAGAAAGCATCTTCAACGCTGCCCTTCCCTGCCTCCCCAGGGAGCGGAGGAACTAAGCAGAGGCAGGCAGCAATCCCTCGCTGTGGGGCAGGCAGGTGTGGAGGGGATGGGGGGAACCGGCTACTGGGGTCCTGGGGGGCACAGCAGTACCAACTTTGGGGGCTAGGAGACAGGGGATGGGCATGGCCTGGAGGGGAAGGACAGCGTCTCGCTTACCCTGACAGCACTCCCAGGACAAGGTTGAGGACAAAGAAGGATCCAATGATGATGAGAGGGATGAAGTACAGCCAGTTCCAGGTGGCTCCTAAGGCATCGTTGGTCTGGAGGAGAAAGAAAAAACACACGTGATGTTATGTTCACCAGCACCTGGGGCAGAGGGAGGGTGCGTTAGCCCGGGTGCAGTGGCAATTCGCCCTCCAGGCTGACCATGCCAGGCTCCTGGGGTGACATGGCCATGCCTGCCAAGCCTTGCTCGGCACCAGGCAGCTGCCTGTGCAGGCAGGCATGGACAGCAGTGTCGCGATGCCCCTTGGCATCCTGCTCCAGCCACGCTCTCCTCCATGGTCTCCAGCTCTCATCAGGCAGGACCGCTCTCCTTTGTCTCCTCCTACCATCCCTGCAGGGATGTTGGGGCGGTAAGACAACGGCATAGTCAGAGGTGCAGGGCCCTGCAGCCCGAAATTGGGGTGCTGAGGGTGTGGGGGACACCCTGAGCACGCCCTCCTGCCAACAGCTTGATTCAGTGCTCCCCCGCGTATCCCAGCGAGACAGGGCAAAGCAGCCCCGCAGCAACGGCGCCGGCAGAGAGGGATGATTTATAAGGTGCCTTAGGGCGAGGGAAGCTGGCCGCTGAAGAAGAGGCAGCCGATGCTTGTCCTTCCTTGCACAGCGGAGGAAAGTGGCTGGTGCGGGCAAGCCCCACGCCTTCAAATGGGTGTTTTGTATGAGCATCATCGCACGTACCTTGCAAACACCCTCCTGCCCCGGGCGTGCTACCCCAGCCCCAAGGAGCTGAGAGCGGAGGGTCGGCTCTAACGGCAGGGCAAAGCCCGACAGCTAAAAAGGCTGCTGGCAAGCCCTGCTCTATAACTCCAGACGTTCATTCCCTGAGGTTTTTAATAAAGCAGTGCCCCTCTGTACCTAGCAGCCACTTCCCGGGCCCCATTTGTCCTCCAGTGTCAGGCACGGAGCACATGACGCCGGGCTGGAGGGTGATGTGATAGAACGTGACTGTCTGGGGGAGGTGGTATCAATCTTCTTGCAATGAAAGACTCTTTCTCTTTTCTCTCTCTTCCCCCCTCTCCCTGTGCTAATTAAGCTCTCATCTTCATCTGAGTCATTGGCACCACGTCTCCTGGTCAGCCAGTGCAGGAGCCGAGACAAGGCTCTGCAAGGGGAGAAACACATTTCGGAGGGGGAGAGAAAGACCACCGCACCAGAGTCTTCCTCTGGTGACTGAGGTGCCAGCGGGAACCTCAGCCGGGCACCCTACCACCCTGACGCCGAGCCCGAGGCAGGAAGGGCGATGCCAGCACATCCTGTGGCATGCATCAGCCACAGCGCCAGGCAGGGGATACTGCGGGCAGACCCCGGTGCCGAGGAGCACCTGGCACACAGCAGCAATTGGGAACTTTGAGGTTGGGGCAAGGATCTGGAAAGACTCGATGCCCTCCAATGACTCAATTCCTCCTTCGGCACCGAGGAAACCACACGCCTCTTCTCAAGGTCCTGCACCTCTCAAGAGCCCCAGTCCACCGCCAGCCCCTTTCCCTGGGGCCAGGGGAAAGCGAGCGCAGGGAGGTGGGGATGATGCATGGGAATCCCATATAGCCAACGCTCATCACTGCACTCCAGAGACACCCAGGCCACCGTGCTCTGCTCTAACAACACCATTTGCCATGGCCTTAGTCTTCAAGGCATCATGAAACATCATGAAACCCCCTGGCCCAAGCTTGGCTGGGCTTCAGCTCCCTGCCAAGGTGCCATTGGGTACCTGCCACCCGTGCCAGGACTGCTCGCCTTTGAAACTGGTTCCTGCCCAAAACCCACAGGCTTTCCCCAAGCATGTCCCCTTCCCATTAGCACAGGGGATGCAAAAGAGATGAGCTCCTTTCCTACATGTGAAGACGACACCTTCCCTCAGGGCTGGGCCACCACGTCCCCTCCTTTGGCCTTCTCCCCTCCAGTGACACGCAGCAGGAGCTGGAATGGGCGATGGGGATGAGATGACGGAGCAGAGGGCAATTCCCCCAGGGTTATCTGCCAGCGATACCAGCAGCAGCACCCAGACCACTTCTTCCCGCTGTGGTTTGTGGACGTAGTCAAAGCTGGTGGCACCAGGGACCCACAACTGGGAAAGCTGAGGCAGGGGCACAGCAGAGCCCTGCCAGGACAGGCTGTCTGCAATCTCCGCCTCTACGTGTGTTTGTGTACCCAGCTCCCACAGGGGTGGAGGAAAAGGGGATTAGTGAGATTTCAGGGGTTTTGGAGGGTTACATGTCTCGCACTGCTAGCAGCCAGTGGCTCCAGGAGGGGCACTGCTCGGGCAGGGGAGGGGATGGAGAGCTGTGACCACGGACCCAAGGACACACCACTGACCACAGCAAGCTCAGGAATGGTCCCAGCCGGCCAGGACGGTGCCAGCAGGCCCAGGAACAGTCCTGCCCTGAGCAGCGACATGGGTACCCTGGCCGGTGCCAGCTTTGCCAGGACCCTCCCAGCCCTAAGACAAAATTTCCCAGGGCACAGCCCAACACTCCCTACAAAACCAGGAGCTGGTGGTGCCCAGCCAGGCTGCAGTAGCTCCGGCCCATCATCTTGTACCTGCTCGGCAGCTCCAACTACCAAAATTTGCCCTTTTCTTCCCCAAGGAGCTTGAAGGGTTGCTCCAGCACCTTTGCAGCCCACAGGCTGCAGAGGGCTCAGCCATGGGGACAAGGGGGCTCATTTGGGAAACACAAGGGGCTTGGCATTTCACAGGCTCTGCATCTTCCACTGCTTCTCTAGCCTGTGGCCGGGAGCACGACCACAAAGCATCCAGTCCAGCAGGACATCAGCAGGCAGAACAGCACGCATGTGCATACACACACGAGTGGAATTATTCCCATCTCTCCACTCCCAAAGCTGAAGCACATCTGCCCAGGAAACGAAAGGAACCACCACACCCGGCTGCATTTGCCTGAGAGAGGACAGAGACTGCCAAGGTCTTGCAGAATTGCCGAGTCCAGACCCCCTTGAGTCATGCAATCTCCCCAAAACTTTTGTTAGCTCTGCCTTAAAAACTCACTATTCCCACTGGAAGGCTCCTCAGGCAGATTCTCTAATGGCTGCTCTAATTTTCAGCCTAAATTTATTTGTGGTCATTTTATATATCCCTCTGTCCTTTTAGCAGCATTGGCCTTTGGCCGAAATACTGTTTCCCATCCTGATGCCTGATATAGATAGCTATCGTGGCCATCCCCAGCCTCTGGCTGCTAGCCAAAGCAAGGTTCACAGAATCACAGAATCATTAAGGTTGGAAAAGACCTTTAAGATCATCAAGTCCAACCATCAACCCAACACCACCATGCCCACTAAACCATGTCCCGAAGTGCCATGTCTACACGTTTTTTTGAACACTTCCAGTGATGGTGACTCCACCACTTCCCTGGGCAGCCTGTTCCAATGCTTGACCACTCTCTCGGTGAAGACATTTTTCCTAATATCTAAACAGAATCACAGAATCACTAAGATTGGAAAGGACCTTCAAGATCATCAAGTCCAACCATTAATCCAGCACCACCACATCCCCTAAACCATGTCCTGAAGCACCACATCCACACGTTTTTTTGAACACTTCCAGAGATGGTGACTCCACCACCTCCCTGGGCAGCCTGTTCCAATGCTTGACCACCCTCTCGGTGAAGAAATTTTTCCTAATATCCAGTCTAAACCTCCCCTGGTGCAACTTGAGGCCATTTCCTCTCATCCTGTTGCTGGTTACTTGGGAGAAGAGACCAAGTAACACCCTCGTCACCACAACCACCTTTCAGGTAGTTGTAGAGAGCGAGAAGTTCTCCCCTCAGCCTCCTCTTCTCCAGATTGAACACCCCCAGCTCCCTCAGCCGCTCCTCATCAGACTTGTGCTCCAGACCCCTCACCAGCTTCGTTGCCCTTCTCTGGACACGCTCCAGCACCTCAGCATCCTTCTTGTAGTGAGGGGCCCAACACTGAACACAGGATTCAAGGTGCAGCCTCACCAGTGCCAAGTACAGGTGGACAATCACTTGCCTACTCCTGCTGGCCACACTATTTCTGATACAGACCAGGATGCTGTTGGCCTTCTTGGCTACCTGGGCACACTGCTGGCTCATATTTAGCTGGCTGTCAACCAGCATCCCCAGGTCCTTTTCTGCCGGGCAGATCTCCAGCCACTCCTCCCCAAGCCTGTAGCGTTGCAGGGGGTTGTTGTGGCCAAAGGGCAGGACCCTGCACTTGGCCTTATTAAACCTCATACAGTTGACCTCGGCCCATCGATCCAGCCTGTCCAGATCCCTCTGCAGAACCTTCCTGCCCTCCAGCAGATCAACACTCCCACCCAGCTTGGTGTCATCTGCAAACTTACTGAGGGAGCACTCGATCCCCTCATCCACATCATCAATAAAGATATTGAACAAGACCAGTCCCAGAAGCGAGCCCTGGGGAACACCGCTTGTGACCGGCCACCAGCCGGATTTAACGCCATTCACCACAACTCTCTGGGCTCGGCCATCCAGCCAGTTCTTTACCCAAAGAGTAAACCTGTCCAAGCCATGACCTGCCAGTTTCTCCAGGAGAATGCTGTGGGAAACGCTGTCAAAGGCCAGGTAAACAACCTAGGTTTTCCAGGTAGACAATGTCCACAGCCTTTCCCTCATCCAGGTCACCTGGTCATAGAAGGAGATCAGGTTGGTCAAGCAGGACCTGCCTTTCATGAACCCATGCTGGCTGGGCCTGATCCCTTGGTTGTCCTGCACATGCCCTGTGAGCACTCTCAAGACAAACCGCTCCATGATCTTCCCCAGTACCGAGGTCAGGCTGACAGGCCTGTAGTTCCCAGGATCCTCCTTATGGCCTTTCTTGTAGACGGGTGTCACATTGGCAAGCCTCCAGTCTTCTGGGACCTCCCCTGTTAAGCAGGACTGCTGATAAATGATGGAGAATGGCTTGGCAAGCTCCTCCGCCAGCTCTCTCAAGTACTCTCGGGTGGATCCCATCAGGTCCCATAGACTTGTGGGTGTCCAGGTGGCTTAACAGGTCCTTAACTGCTTCCTCCTGGATTATGGGTGGGTTATTGTGCTCTCCATCCCCATCTTCCAGCTCAGGGGGCTGAATACCCTGCGGATATCTGGAGGTTTCTCCAGTTCTCTCCTGTATGACTGGCTCTCCCTCCCTATTTTATCTACTAGCCCTTTCCCTGCTCCACTCCAGGCTCAGTTCATCTTCCCCGGATGCCGGAGACCCGAGCGAGCAATCCTGATGGGTCCCACTCCACCCCTTCACGATGCTACCGAGACTTTACCATCCTGCCTGCAGACCTCCCCGCTCCCCCGGCCTGCGGTCCCCCTGCGCTCACTCACTCATCCCGTCCTCCTCCAACACCACTGCTTCCTGATCAGCGAGACCTGGGCTCCTAGGAGAGATGCACATGGCTTTCCCTTTCTCACAGCATCCCGCATCTCTTTCTCCAGCCCTCAGGCTCCCCCAGCCCGTGGAGGCAGCCTCCATCCCCCCAGCTGCAGGAAGCCAGCCGATGCCGTAAGCTGGAAGCAGGAAAGCCCATGACTCATCCCCAAGGAGCCCCACCGGTCGCCGCCGGCCACTACGTCCCCTCAACACCACCCAGAGCCACCCCAACACTGCTCGCTTCCCTGCCAGCCTCGCAGAGCTCCTCTTCTCCTTCCCCTCTTCTCCGCTTCGTTAATGCTTTCCCATAGCAAAAGCTTTACTACAAAGAGCAGCTCTACACGTTTCCAGGTCTCCGATGCCAGGTTAGCCTGGAGTGACCTACCTTTGGCAAACCCATGATTCATTTTCCTCTTCTGCCTTCCAAATCTGTTCCAAAATGGCATGCGATCGAGGTCAGGCTTACAGTCCTATTCCTGCCTGCCTTAGATTTTTTTTCCCCCCTCCTCCCCCCGCTTTTAAATATAGGCATCACATTCGCTATTCTCCAGTCAGATGGTGCCTCCCCCAACTCGATGGAGTTGTTAAAAATACTTGTTACCAGACCTGCCATTTCATGTGCCAGCTCCCTCCAAGCATGGAGCGGAGGGAAGCCACCCTGAGGGCTGGGCTGATGGGCGTGATGGTCTCGGTGCTCGGCTTCACGTCGGCTGTGCTCGTGCCAGTGTCCTCATTCCCACTATCCAGTCCTTTTTGTTGCCAACACCTACCTTGGTGTTGACCAAAAGCCGGGGTGAAATACCCATCCGTGCCCAAATGTCCCCAGCTTCGTGCCTTGCTTCCGTCTGCAGAGGTAGGGAACCGCTCACCACACCTTTGAGCATCCTTCACGAAGTCCATGTTGGCGTGACTTTTGGCAGCTTCCGTAGCACTTCCCGACTTCTTCAGTGCCAGAATGCAGTTGTCTTGACTGAGCAGCTCCTTTTCCCACTCCTTTGGGGCATCATTTGTTCTCAGCAACCCTCCATAGGCAGTGGTTCATCGCCTTGGTCCACTGTGCCTTCCCGCTGGTTTGGTGGGGTTTTTTTTCCCCTTTGCTGAAGGTACCAGGAGGTCACCATGTGCAGCAGCCAGGGCAGACACAGGGAGTTTAATCCCCAAATTACATGGCCGCTGTAACTGCTTTAATGAAGCAATCCCTGGCTCCCCGTGCTGCAGACCAGGTTCCATCGCTCACCCAAGCCCTTTGGGAAATGGAGGAGCTGCCTGATGGCTGATCTTTGCTGCTTCTTCCCTTTCCTTTAAGACAACCACTTTTGTTATGCACCCCATCAGCCTAAACCACCATCACCTAAGCTCTCCTACAGCCACCAGACCAAGAAACACGTTTGTTGATGCCTCCAGGCATACCCGAGACACCAACACGAGCTTGTTGGTGAAGACTAAGGAGCCACAGCCTCCCCAAGGGACTCCGCACCCATGGGTGTTTCTCATCCCAAGGCATACCCTGCCAGGAGCTGAACCACTGGACTTGCATCCCTGCCGTGGACACGACCCACCCCACTGCCAGCAAAGCCTCCAAGCCTATAAAAATGACACCACCAAGGCGTGGGAGCAGGGTCCTCATGGGGTAACGGAGCCGGCGTGGCAGGACTCTACCCAGCACAGCAGCCCCCGATGGCTACCGCTTCTCAACCCCCGGCACGGGGTTATTCTTTCAGCACCTCCTGTGTTGGTTTTTGTTTTGTTTTGTTTCAAAGGGCAGGAAAAGGCGCAGGGAGCTGCAAAAGCAGGTCTCACTCGGGGGGCCAGAAAACTAAAGAAATCTAAATATATACCGGAGTCGAATGCAAAGCACAAGCTCGCAGCCCACACGTACCCTCCCTCGGGCTGCGCTCGCATGGGAAACTTTAGGATTTCTTTGCTATAGGGAAGGGGAACAAAAAAACCTACAGATTCTGTCTCTCCTACCTAAAAATAAACAGAGAGCATGTTCTGCCTGTGCAGGGCGCCTTTCACAGCCCCTCATTGCCCACCAGCTCAGGGAGGGGGACTGGGGACCAAGGTTCTGGGCACCCAACTCATTTGGGTAGCAGCAGGATGCAGGGAACCACTGGACTTCATTCATGCAGTGATCCACCTTTGTTGATTCTCTGGTGTCTAATAACAGGGCTGGGCTCTCGACTTCAAGCTTTCCGTGGAGAGGAGAGGACCTTTCTGCCCCTTCCCCAGCGGGAGATGCGTCCTTGAGACCTCCACGTCCAGCTTGGCCAACATCAATTGCTCGTGCTGACGCCCCGTAGGCAGTCAAGTCCCCTCTCAAAATCCATCTGCATTAGGAGAGTGGTTTCTGAATCTGGACCAAAATGGCCCATAATTAGATTAGAGTAATATACATTTATTACTGTAACCAACCGGCCGTGATGTGCTCAGGGGATACAGCAGCGCTGCGCTACAGGGGTGGGGGGAGAAATCCATGGGACCTCCAGCAGCATGGGCGGCCCCATCCTGCTCTCATTGCAGTCCTCTTCCAGGGATCTCCCACAGCCACCCACGGCTTTGCCTGCATTGCAGGCAGGCTTTAACGGGCAGGAACGGGATGACCAAACCATCCCAACCACCACGGCCGGGCAGGAGAGGTCTGCCTGTCCCCCCGGCTGCAATCCTAGCGAGGGCGTTTGGGGATGATGGGGAGAGCCAGGGTCTCAGGAGGCTTTGCCCCGGGTGCTGTGCCTGTGCTTCCCAGGGGCTTGCTGCCCGGCGCGGGGGCACAGCGGGTGCGAAACCACCACAGCTTCCGTGATTCATACGCCAAATCCTCAGCTCGGCAACTCCCAGTGGTCTTTGCCTGGTGGTGACACCCACCGTGTCCCCACCACAGCTGACACCACCCCCCCAACATCACCTCCGCAGCCCCCGAGCCGCTCCTCCCTGCAAACCACTGCAGCATCTGGCCGAGAAACACAGCCTCAAAAACTCCACACCCCAGCAGAAAAAAAAAAGGGGGGGGGGGAAATTTTAAAAAATACCTTACAGCAGATTCGCTGGCCTAACCAGTTCCCTCAAGACCTTGGCACCCGCTGCTGCTCTCCCCAGTGCAGTAACAGATCTCTTTCTTCCCTTTAATAGCGGTAATTGGATCTCCAGCATGCAGGGCCATGCTTCACCCCCACCAGCCCTGCCTGGTATCCATCAGCGACCCCAGCGCTGGACAAGATCTAAATGAAAATGCTTTGCTTTTCCAAATCAGGTTAATCGAGGAAATTGGTACATTTCCTTCGCAGGGCTGGGGCTGGCCTCCGATGGGACGCATCCTGCCGCCGCCGTGTGCCGGGGTCTCCAGGCAAGGTGGGCACCTCCTGCCTGATGCCCTGCCTGCAGCGCTGCCTTTCGCCCGCCCCGGGGTGCTCTGGGGTGCCGGAGGCAGGCCGGAGTCCCTGCAGAGGGGCCCGCAAAGCTCGGCAAAGCCCGCGGTGCGTGGGCACGCTTGTGTCTGTGCGGGTGCGGGGAAGGGGATGGAGTGGGGAGACAGAAAAATACCCCAAATATTTCATTTTTCCGTTTTCTAGATGGAATGCAAAAAGTGCATTGCTAGAAGCATTACCAAAAATCAAGTGTTTTCAAAACATTTGATAAGGGCACCAGTAAGAGACCCATTATCGCTCTGCTCTCCCCCGATCCAGCGAGAAATCACACCCAGATGCCCCAGCATCGATCCGCAGCCCCTGACCCCACGCGTGCGTCCTCCTCCTCTCCCCCAGCCATCCCTTGCTGCGACCCTGCGCCTGCCCCCACCTCTGCTGCCGAACCCCCACCTTCCCGGACCCCTCCTGCACCTTCCCCGGCCCCAGGTGAGGGCACCCCCCTAACCGCCCGCAGGCAGGAGGAGCTTCTCCCCACGGAGTATTTGCAAAGCTCCGCAGCCTTCGGCAGACCCAGTGCTTGGCTGAGGCAGCGCCAAGCGCTCCCAGAGCAGATCCCGGGCGCCGCTGCCCCTCCGGCTGCACCCGGAGCCCGCACGCTGCCGAGGGGCACGGTTTCCACGGGATCAGCTTTGGGGTCGGTTTTCAATGGGGCTTGGCGATCGCCAGGCTGGATCCCTGCTGCGCCCCGGGATAGGTTTCCTAGATGCAGGAACAGCCCCAGCCGCGATGCTCTGGGGCAACTGACCCACCCACGTCCTCGCTCGAGGACCCCAACTCACCCCAACACCCCCACGACCCAGCCCCGACGCACGGCAGCACCCACACCAACGCAGAGGCGTGGAAACAGCTTTGCAAAGCCTCGCCGGCACAATTTCCAGCACCAAACCCGCTGATGAAATTACAGGCTTAGCAAAGACGAGCAGTTGGGGGGGCCAGGCAGCACCAAGACCCACCGCCACCTCCCCTCCTCGGGCCCGGAGCTGTCGGGCAGTGCCGGAGCACCGGTGCCTCCACCAGCCCCTCGCTCCCCCACTCCCGCCGGCAGACGGTCTAGGAGCGAGACTTTCCCGCGCGGGCAGGGAGCAGGGTGTGGGCAGGGAGCTTTTGACAAGAAGATGCCTGCAAAGCTGGGGATCCAGCAGACGCAGTTGGTTTCTTGCTGTGTCATTTCAGCACACGCACAGACACAGAGGGAAAACGGGAAAAAATGAAAAAAAAAAAAGGCAGGAATATTTGGCAAGATGGCGAGGGTCCGGCTTTGCAAGAAACGGCTCTTTCTCCACACTCAGCAAAGGCAGAAGAGGGTGAAGCAGGCTGGCTGCCGCACACGTGCCCATCGGGGATGGGCTCCAGCACCCATGGCTGGCAGCACGCGAGCTGCCGGCTCGGGCACCAACAGGAGCCATTTGGGGAAAAACAGCTCCTTCCCGTAAAGTTAGGAAGGTTTTAAACTTGCGGGGTGGAACGTGAAGTCTCCTTTCTGAAGTCCTCGCTAACTTAATCGCATTTAAAACACCCAGTGTTTAACGTTTCAGAGGAAAAAGCAGGAAGGGGCTCTGCCCTGTGGTGCCATGACTGCCGAGGACTTTTTGGCAGCCCCCCCAGCTCACCCCACTTCGCCTGCATGGCCAGGAACCGCCAGGAATAGCTGCAGAGACATTAAGCTCTGTGCTTGCTACCGAGGTGCTAAGAGCACTGGGTGTTGATTAAATTTTCATACCTCCTCGACAAGGTATTTTTTGTGTTGTGTCTTAATTTAAAACACGCAAGAAGGGACTCCTTTTCCCTTTGCAAGCGCTCCAGCTCGAGAGCCTGGCGATGTCCCAGGGCACAGAGGGCTAAAAAGCCAAGTGGTTTCCCCCTTTCGCCATCCCTCCCATCTCCTCCGCTCTCCAGCCTCTCTCCCTCCTCCTCCTCCTCTCCCCAGACGCCAGCTCTAGCCAGCACTGCTCCTTGTCGGGAGCCAGCGTTACCCATTACACTCCCAGCTTCAGCCTCCCCAGTGCCCGAAGGAGCAGCAGGGCAGGCTCAGGCCCTAGCTGTGGAACCACTACTGTACTGAGCTCCTCCAGTGCTCTGCCCGTCACCAAGGTGTCAGGGCAGGTGCTATTTCAGGGAGGTCTTTGCACCACTGGCCCTTGCTGCAGAGTCCTTACGACCCTCGGCATGTGGCCGGCGCCACTGCAGCTCTCACCTTGGGAGCAGGGACCCCAGGAGACTGGCACCAATGTCCAAGGAGCTGCAGCAGCTCCTGGAAGCACCAGGGAGGTTCCCAGCTCAGCCCCAGGTACAAGAAAACCCCAAAAGGAGCAAAGTGTCTGGTCAAATCATTAATTTCGCTGGCCCCTGGCTGTCCCCATAAAGCCAGGCACTGCCCTCATTCTCCAAAAAGCAAGAGGAGAAGCACACCCAGACCTGCACGATGCTCAGGTCCCGCTCACACCATTCACACACAGCTGCTTCGGCGAGAGCAGCCGAGTGCCAAGCGTCCCGAGGGACGACCGTGACACCCCGGCAACTCATGCCACCAAGCGACGAGCAATTTCGTACACACACACACAGAAAAATAACTGCTTTGCAACAGATTCCTCCTCTGAGCCCCTCCAAGGTCACTCGACTAGTGCAACCGGGACCTGGCAGGGAGCAGGACAGCCGAGCCTTGCGCCCATCTCTGACCCATGTGCCCCAGCACGGCCGGTGATTTAACACGCTCCCTTTTCCCAGCACCCCGAATCAGGGCTGCCTGAACAGTCCCCCTTTCCAAAAAGGATGGACGTTTCGCCACATTTGAAAACCAAGCTCCAGCAGAAGGTCTCAGGTTTGGTGCTTCACGGGTCAAAACCCGCCCGAGCCAACTTTTGAACACCCGGCAGCGCGACGCCCCAAGCTCCGCACGCCGAAACCCCGGAGCCCCTGCTGCCGGGCTCAGCGAGTGCCTCGCACCTTCACAACCGCCCGGCTGTTTGCAGGCGGCTGCTCAGCTTCGCGCGGGGCTGCGAGACCCCCACGCCCCATCTCCGCCGGGGCTACGGCACGCAGACCTGCCCACCACCGCTGCCTGCCGGCGCGTATTTCGGAAGCTGCCAAGGATTTGATTCCCTTTCCCCTAGCAAACCCTCTCCTCCTGCTGCGCAAGCACCCCGAAGGCTCCCAGCACTCAGCCCTGGCATCTCCTAAGGCTCCCCCCGTACCTTTTTGCCCTCCTGCTTCCCTCTAGCCCCCCTCCTTGTGCCAGGAGAGGCCTTTTAGGTTTATGGCAAGCAACTGTGGCCAGCTAGTTCCCACTAGGTCTTGCCGTGCATTTTTAATTAGCATCACGGCTGCTCTTCCAGCGCTGCTTTAATGCTCGTCCCTAGCGGGCAAACGTTTTTACCCATCCTTTGAACGGCCGTGGCCCTGTGCAAAGTCAAGCTGGCTCTTCGCACGACCCGGCTGTGGCTTGGTTACCGCTGCCGTGCCGGCACTCCTGCCTGTCCGCGGGTTTCTCCAATCCTCGGGACTTCACTGGGGCCGCAACATTAGGATCAGGAGTTCAACCTGGCGGCCAGATCCACGCAGGGAAACAGGCTTTCCCAGCACGGCCGGCTCCGGTTCTCCGCACCGGCCGTGCTGCGCCTGCGAAGCGCTTCAAACCTCTCCCAGCGCGAGCAAGAGGCGGGCCGGGGCTGTGGCTGGACGTGTGCCCACGCTTGTACCCGTGGCCTCCCGCAACCACACGCAACCTCAGCAACTGCTTGCGACCGCCGGCACCTCGCCGCAGCCGCCGTCCCCGTGAGCAGCGCTGGCAGGAGGCGCAGGCAGCCCCGGCTCCCCTGCCTGCATCCAGCCGCCTTCGCGGCTGCTGGGGGCTGCCCTTCCCGTGCCGCGCGGCTGGCGTTACCGGCTCCAGCGGCCCCAGGGAGCACAGAGCAACGCTCCGGGCAGGGCATCCAGCCGGGACAAGCAGGACTGACCCGTCTCCCTGCAGAGCCCACCGGGCCCAGCAAGTGCTCACCATGGGTGTTTTTCTTCCCACCTCAGCTCCCGGCAACGCGTGAGGAAGAGGAGAGCGGCAGCTCCCGGCAAGCCAGGCTCCTCCTCGTTACCTGCAAGCGCAGCAGCTGAAAGCAAACCAACAACCTCGGTGAATAAATACAGCCTCTGGAGCCGGTGTTTCGGAGGAAATCACAATTTCAAACTCCCCATCCTGCTGCATCCGATGCCACCAGCAGCACCGAGCGCCTGTGCCATGCCCCGGCAGCCCCGGTGCTCGGCACTCCATGGCACAGCCCTGCCACCCCCTCCCCAGACCCCAGCGTCACTGTTTAACAACAAAACCACAACCCAGCCCCTGACCCGTGCCGGCACGCCAGCAGAGGCGAAGTAGGACAGCGAGCCTCTTTGCCAGCGTTATTTTTCCCCCTGGTCCCTACAGAAATCAGGTTTGGTCTCCAGCCAGACCCAGGGAAGGGACATCTGCTCCAGTATAAGAAGAAAAGCAAAATACTCCTTAGCCCCTGTTTTGGATGATAGAGACAGCCAGAGGGGCCACAAAACCAAAATTCCCCTCTAAAAGAAACTGAAGTCCTTCAGGCTCCTAGGGATGGGACCTGGAAAAGTCATAACCCCCCACAGTTCAAGGCTTTTTCTTTTTTTTAACCCATACTGTGATTTCTAGCTAGCAAGACAGCACTGCACACAGGCAAGGCTGATGAAAACAAGGCAAAAGGCAAGCACATCCATGAAATGACACACGTGGAAAGTACCACAGGGCTGATGAGCTTTTTGTGAAGCTATCTACAAATTCCAGGAGCTGCACTTCTAGACTCAGTGAAATTGTGGAAAAATGGATCCTAAAATCACGATGCAGTTACACAGGGGAATTCTATAGTAAGCAATTTCCTTGAGAAGTGGCTAAAGTGGTTTGCCTGTGATCTCCTCTGCAAGGCTGCGGTGTTAACCTGCAAGGATGCAGCCTCCCATCGCTTTACTCTGCTGGGAAAGCAGAGAGACCCCCGCCGATCCCCCCGGGCCTGGGGCATGTGCTGGGCAAGGTCCAGTGCAATGCCGGTTAGTAGCTCCGGTTTGCTGCTCCGAGGGACGAAGGTGATGGCAGAGCATCCCAGCGGCTTTCCACCCCTGCCCAGCCCTCCTCCAGCATCCCCCGGTGTGTATGCCTCATTTTTCTACTAAAAAAAGGCAGAAGCCCATTTTGCTCCCTCCAAGCAGCAAAAGGACTGAGCACCCATAGCCTTTGCAATGTAGAGGCACCCTGCGAGCCCGCCGCGCCCCCGGGGAGGGCGGGAGGCAGAGCCCGACAGCGCTGGGAACAGCATCCGTCCCTCGCCGCCTCCCGAAGTGAATCAGCAGCATTTTACTACACCAAGGCCCCAATCATCATTCAATTAAGAGCCAAGGAAGGTCCTTAATCCTTTCTATGATAGGTAAGTAATAGCTGGTTCTTTGCAGAGGAGCAGGAAAGGGAGGCACCTTAGGGTCCCGGCCATCGGGGACACAGTGACAGAGCACGTCTGCCCAGCATTGCGGCTGGTGCTGGGACGAGCATTGGGATACTGGGGCTGTGGCTCCCCAAGTGACCCAGAGAGCCCCCGATTTAGCAGCTATGGTGGTAAACAGGGGATGCCGCGGGGTAGGTCCTGCAGAGCACGGGTACCGGTGCTCCCCGCAGCACCTCCCACCCTTATCCCCCAGTAAGATCCAGATGGTGGATCAACAAATCCCAGAAATCAAACGGATCCGCTCCAGCCTTCCCAGTAAGGACACCCTCGGCGGCAGGGGACCAGACTTTCTCGGGAACTGCTGGTACAAAAACCCGCGGGTTGCCCGCGCGCGCAGCTCGCCGGCTGCTCACAACGAAGTAACCGTCGAAGCACGTTTCCCCATCACAAGCCAGAAGCACGTTTCCCCATCACAAGCCACCCAATTTGCCTCCCGCGGAGCAAGGCCACTCTGCAAATCTCCAGGCGTTATGGTAACTGGGGTATAAAAACATTCCCGGTGCAATGATGCCAAAATTGATGCTGAAATTAGGCTGGGAACAGAACCGTCACCACTTCTTCTAGCCCATAAACTAAAACGTACATATACAGCCAATCACCCGCAACGGTATCACGCTTTGTGATCGCCTGTAGCTTTTTTTCCTGCTTCCAGCTTTGCCCCCAAGTCGCTCCCTGCGTAACCCAAGGGCTCGGGCGTCGGCAACTTCATAGCGGCTGCAAACCACAGGAACCCAGACCAGCTTCTTCAGCACCCACAGATGTTTCCAGCGTGAATACCAAAGGTCTCAGCTCCCCGTCAGACACCAAAACGCTGCCCCTGCCCCAGGGAGGGTGTCCAAGCCCAGCCCCGGGGCTTCCCAAGGCTGCCGCGGGGACGCAGGCACATCCACCGCCTGGTCGGCGGGGAGAGTGGGTGCGCAGTGCCCGCAAACTACTTCCACTCTGAGGGAGCTGCCCCGGGGAGCACAGGAGGAGGAGGAGGAAGAGGGAAGGAAGGATGCCTCCCCGCTCCCCAGGGACAGCCCTCAAGCAGACTTGCTGCATCCCAAACCCACAAGGTTTTGCTCTCTAGAACAGATTGCACAATCAGCCCAGAGGTGGGGGCCAAGCCTTTAAACCTCCCCTTGCCCAGACACACGTGTAACACATGCCTCTCTATTCCCCACCTCCTGCCCAGATTGGAAGGACTGACCCCATCTCCATCACGAAGGATATCCAGGATGTCACAGGTTTCCAGCTCACAGAAATACCGTCCCCAGCTCCCCAGCTCCATCCCCAGCTGCCCAAAGGGACCCCGGAGCAGCGCTACTCACATTGTACAGGACTGTGGTCCACCCTTCCATGGTGATGCACTGGAAGACGGTCAACACAGCGAAGAGGATGTTGTCGAACTGCGTGATCCCGTCGTTGGGACCGATCCACTCCCGGCATTCGTAGCCTGGGGGGCAACCCTGCACCCCGCATGGATGGGGGGGGTCTAGCTCCTCTAGTTCACCTGCGAGCACACAGCAGAGAGCCGAAGGAGGCGGAGGTAAGAGAGAGGCAGGGGACGGGCGAGGGGAAGAGCCTGAACGCAGGTGGGCTTGGGGCAGAGCAGGGGACCCCGCTGGGACCAGCCCCAGCTGCACCCATAGGAAACTGGGACACCCTGAACGCAACCGGGTGATGCCTGGTGTGCACGAAGCAAAACACAGGATCTTCGCAGCCCCGGGCTTCCTACACGGGCTCATCCCGGCTCTTTCCCACCCGAGGGATGCAAAGGGGGTGCAGAGCCCTTCTCCCCACCTGAATTGTTTGTGTAGCAGGCTCGGTGCAGCTTCCCACTGTAGAACTCCAGGCCGATGATGGCAAACATGAGGATAGCAAAAAAGAGCAGCAAGCCGATCTGGAGGAGAGGCACCATGGCCTTCATGATGGATTTCAGCACGATCTGCAGGCCTGGGAGAGGAAAGAAAGAGCACAGCTCAGCACGGTAACACAAACCCCCCGCCTGGGGCACGTCCACCCCACCTCTGGCAAGAGGAGGACAGCGGGCAGGGAGGACGGACGGTCATCAGACCGACGCAAGAGGCCAGCGTGGCCTGAAGGATCTCTTCGGGCAGGCGAGGACCACGGAGGAAAGCACTGTCCCGGGAAGCAGGGAGGGCCAGCCTGCAGAGCAAGGCTCCAGGAGGGCTGGTTTCTGGATCTGGTCCCTCCTCTGGTGTCTTGCCTGTCCTTGTGCCACCTGGACTTGACGGGACATGGCCCGTGCAGCTCCGTCCCCCTCGTTGCCCCCCAGGCACGGATCCAGCACGCCGCCCAGCCAGTGCCCAGGGCAGGAGGGACGGGAGGACCGGTGCTGGCAGCAGCCTAGTTTCTTTATTTATCCCCGTGCCGGCAGATGAAACCTTGCAAAAAACCCCAAAATCTCCCCCGAATAAACCTCAGTCCTGAAAGGATCCACCCACTGCCTTCTGGCCAGGGAAGCGGAGCCGCCGGCAGGTCCCGGCAAGCCGCTGAGCCCAGCCGTGTGCCAGCACAGAGCAGGCCGGCTGGGGGGAAATGCCAGCCGGGGACACCAGACGCTGCCATCCTAGAGTGCCCTCCCCTGCGGGTTACCCAAGCCGTGGCTGGGAAGATGGCACGTATGAACCCTGCTCTGTGGGGAGGTGTGTCTCCCTCTTCCTTGATGGCACCCGACGTCTCCGAGGTGCTACGCGGGCTCCTCTCACTCTGAAGGACATCAGGGACGGATGCGGACACCCTGGGAGGAGGACCAGGAGCATCCAACTTACTGGGAATGCCCGAGACGAGCTTCAGAGGTCTGAGCACGCGCACGGCCCGCAGCGTCCGCAGGTCCACGTGGGTGTTGAAGTGCGTCCCAGCAGTGGCGAGGATGCTGCAGGCAGACAGGGAGAGGGCAGAGTTACCCCAGGCAAAGTCCTCAGCCACGCCGGTGCCAGGAGCCACGTTCTCCCGCCAGGCTGGGGGAAGCCACAGGGAAGACCGCGTCCCTGGGCAGGTACAGAGATTCAACGCCTCGCAAAGCCCACAGGCCAGCGAGCCCCATCCGATGCTGGCACCAAAGCTCTTTGGCCACTCCGTTCAGCAGAAGCCGCCCAGGGGCCACCCACCTCAGGCAGCCCCCCATCGATGCCCGCCCCACACCAGGATTGCTGGGGACAGCCCCACACCGCAGCGCTGGCCATCACCCGTGCCCTGCGATTGCGCTGTGGGGTCTCAACGCTGCCGACACCGCGCTCACTGCGGCTGAGGGGGTGTAACCTGCCTTCCGGGGCAGGTGGCACGTAGACCAGAGATGGTGCCCCAGCCATGGGGGTCACTCCCCTGATGGCCACCCACGCTCCCCTGGCAGCGCCTCCAGCCGTCAGCTCGCTCTGGCTTTTTCCACACATGGAGCTTCCTTTAGAGTCCCACCTCTGGGATTACCGAGAAGGAGCCAAGAACCTCACACACATTCAAAAATCTATAGTAATGAGAGTTTGATGACCTTGGAAAGCAACCGGCAGGCACGGGAAGGACTCCAGAGATTTTCTTTTAAAACACAAAGATTTTTTTCAAGCCCATCTCTGGAAAACAAATGGGGGTAGAACGGGGCCGGTGCACACAGAGTCCAGCAGTGGAGATACACGGGGCACCTGTAGCTGCTGGTGGGATGGGGATGGTGCAGCTCGGGCATGCTGGCAGAGCCGCAGGAGCACCGATGGCAATGCCGGAGCTCGTGGCCTCCTCCCCAGGCTGGGCTGGCTCCCCGGGGCGCTGGGCAAGGAGGAGGAGGGCAGGCTGCAGCAGAGGAGCAGGGGATGGGAGAGGAGGGGACAGGGAGGAGAGCGGGACACAGGGAGGCAGCAACCTCAGGGCTGTTTGCAGCAATCCCAAAACCGAGGGAAATTAGGTCATCGTTCCACTAATTCATCTAATTACAGGCCAAAGCAGCTCTCTGGCGCGCTGAGCAATTAGCACCCTTTCCCTCCCCTCTCCCTGAGGTACAGCAGGTACCACCCTGCCCCTCCAGGAAGGCGGCTGGGTTCCCTAGGATACCCCAGCAGCCGAAACGCTCTCACATCAGCAAACCAGCTTGCTCCAACTCCTTTTCCGAAGCCTCCTCTTCCTCCCTGCCCCAGCGCAAGGGGTCAGCTGCGAAGCCCGGCCCCAGCAGCCGTTGGGATGCGTCGCCCCAGCATCACCCACAGCCCCCACAGCGTATCAGGCTGCTCATCCCCGACATATACAGGGATCTTCTACCCTTGATGGCACTTTCCCTTTCCCCTGTCCCCCTTCGGCACGGCCCCCGCGCCCCAGCCCCTGTTACCCACGAGGCTGCCGGGAGAACAGAAGAGGGACTTAATTAAGCCAGGAGCACCCCGAGGCTGGGGAGAGCTGCGTCATTAAATGGGTTGTAAGGTCAATAAGTACGATAAAGCACGGCCACTCAGCAGCACGTGGGAGAGAGAAGAGCACGGGCGCTTTCACCTTTCTCGCAACCAGCCAGCCAGGGCAGGGTAACCCAGCGCTCCCCAAAACACCGGCACAGAAGACGCACCGTGCCCAACGGTGCACCAGAGACCCCGAGGCCCTCCTTCAGACCCTCCTCAGCTTTTGCTCCTCCTGTCCTGATGCCTGGTGTCTAACCAGCCTCCCAAAACCATGGGGGAAAAGGGCATTTGCAGCCCCTGCGCTCACTCCAGCCAGGGCCGAGCATCTCCAGGGACGCTCCCGGGCTGGACACGAGCTCCAGCCCTTCTCCTGAGATCTTGCCAATGCAAGCCCGGCACCGTGAAAAGCCCAGTTAGAAGGCTCCTGGGGACAGACAGCTCTATCGTACCACCACAGAGCAGCACGAGCCATGGCGGAGCGACGGAGGTGGAGCTGCCGCCGCTCCCAGCCCCACCGCACGCCTCTGCCCCGGGGCAGGACCGTCGCCCGGGGCACCGCTGGTCCAGCGCGGCGGCAGGGAGCAGGACGCCCCGGCTGCCAAGTCCTCCGCTAACCCAGATTTGTTTGAAGGGCTCGGGAGCCGCCGCGCCGAGCCTGCAGGCAAGGTTCGGGCGGTTTCAGGGCACTCCTTCCCCGCGCTCCAAATTAGCTGCTAAGAATGGGACTCCTCTGTGGCAAGGTGACATGCTCCTTGTCATCGCTGGGGGACGAGGGACACCACCAGCCCTTTCGGAAGGAGTTCTGGACAGATCGCCAGAGCGAAGTGGTTGCGCTACGGACGCGTCTCGCGACCGACGACAGAAAGATGACCCGCCGCCACGAAGCGGGCGCCCGCGCGCCCTTTCGCCGGCACAGCCGCAGCTCCTGGCGAGGGCGGACGCGCCGGGAGCGCGCGCTGCCGGAGCCGCTGCCGGAAAACCCGTCCGTCCCAGAGCCTCCGAGCAGGGTCTGAGCAGCCCTGGACCACCTTTAGACCAATTGAGGTGGCTGGAAAGAGCCAAGCAAGCTTCCAGGCATGCCGGGATGGCTTCTGCCTGCTTTTCCCCAAGCCCTTCGATGGTTCTAAATAACAGACGTCCCCTCTCCCCAACAGCCAGGCTTCGCTCGTGCGCACAGACACCCCCTCCACATCACCGCTAATAATAAATGCGAGGCTCAAAACACACCGTCCTGCTTCAGGCTCCAGCATCTCACCTGCTAATTGCTTATTTACCCTCTAAGCATGCCAATTTTTTTTTCTTTTTTTTTTTTTTTTTTTGTAGAGAGACACCGGTATTACCCAGCACGACCCATTTCTCATTTACTTATTGACATGCCTTAAGGTTTCTTACAGCTCCTCAGGACACGCAGCGCAGAGATGGGACTCGAGCTGTGACAAACCTTTGTGCTGACGCGGGGCAGCAGCTCCGGTATCTGTAGAACGATTTAAACCCTTTTTGAACACTTACAATATCCACGTCTGATGTTCTAATAATTATTTTTTATTTTTAGGCAAGGACCCAAACTAAAATTACTTCTCACCATCCAAGTTATTTGAAAAAGCTGCCAGATTGGGCTATAAAAATCCCAATGATCTCATGCTTTTCATCATATGTACTGGAGGGGAAAAAAAAAAAAAAAGGAAAAAAAAGTGAAGGCGTTTTTATAGGTCACCCAGGCAAAGGGGTTAGTTTTACTTCTTCAGAGGAAAGAGGGAAGAGAATTCAGGTGGAGAAAAGAGCAGAGAGGAGCTATTGGAAGAATGCAAATGAGAGGAGAGGCAGGATGGGAAATATATGCTAATCCCCAAAGTATAATTGAATAGTGAGCAATCACCAGCAGACAAAAACATGCTTTCGGCGGCGGGGGGGAACCAAAATAAAATCCAATGCTTTCTGTTTGCAACCCAGATGATTATTTTATCTTATTTATTTACAGGCTGCGGAGCGAAGGGCGAGCTCCCGCTGGGCCCGCCGCACCTGCAGGCTCCGGGGCTGGCAGAGCGATGCTCAGCCCGCGGGCACCGCTCCAGCTCGCAGCAGCCGCGCAAAGCGCACGCCCTCGCCTCCGGCTGAAGACCAGCACCTATGGATTTCTTTTCCCGGGGAGGGGATACAAAAAATTTAAAAAAAAAAATCTCATTTAAAATTACTCTGTGCTCTTTGGGACTTCGCAGAATAATCCATGAGTGATGTTTGGTGACCCTGCCCACACAAAGCGCTTTTACTAGCATGGAGCCAGCACCAAATTCGGCCACTATCACTCACTATGGCATCCCACCGTGCCTCCGCTGCCCGTGCCAGGGGCTGCGCATCGCGCCCGCTCCCGTCCCCATCATCCCATCCGGAGCGGCACCGGCAGCCCCGAAGCCTCAGCCCTTGGGGACAGCACACACAGCTCGGGGAACAGAATCACAGAATCACTAAGGTCGGAAAAGACCTTTAAGATCATCAAGTCCAACCGTCAACCCAACAGCACCGTGCCCACTAAACCATGCCCCGAAGCGCCGCGAAGGGCTTCACACCGGGGACACCAAGCAAAGGCTGAACCCGCAGATGAGCAGGTCAACCCTCGATTCATCCCGCCGCCCCAAACTGAGCATCCCTCGACCATTCCCATCAGGGACCGCTGCAGAGGCACGTGGACACAAGCCGTCCCAGCGAAGGGCAGCTCCGGGGCGTGCTGGGTGGAGGGAGGGATCGGCCGAGACAGACTAATCTCAGCTCAAAATCTGGGGCAGGGAGAGGGGGCTGGCTGGCTGACGCACAAATTAGTATTTATAATTAAGTGGAAAGGCCCCTGAGGGCTTGCACTGCCACCTGACTCTACGAGGGAGACTACTTCATAATTAATACACTGGTCAAACGGCTCACGGAAAGTAAGTTACCTGATGAATTTACCCCATTTTTGCCCTTTTCTGCTGGTGATTCAATCCCTCCCCTCTCTGCAAACAGCATCATGAGTAGCAGGATCTACTCGACGCTCTTGGGTCCAAACCCCACTCGAGGCAGGGCCAGCGGGATCGGGTCGCCCACCCTGAGGGTGCCCCAGCAGAGCGCAGCGGTCCTGCTTTGGGGATGCCAAGGGACAGGGACACCAGGTCCAAGTCCTGCCCTCAGCGCAGAGCAGCCTCAAAGCTTCCATCACCTTCACGTTCCCTTTCTAGGTTTTGGGGCCGTGACACAAGTGGATTGCACTGCTGCAAAGCTGCTGATCCCGTCTTTCCTGGCAGCTTTGAGAGCCCCGAACTGGGCACCGCCGCCGCCCTAAAAGGTGTGAGACGAGGGTGAACGACAAAAATCTGCCTTCACCGGCCTTTGATTTGGGGGGGTGAAAAGATCCCCCAAGGCCACCTCTTCCTGAAGAAGCCCCCAGGATTCGGTGCACGAGGGAGCATTGCCAGGAGGCTGGAGAGCCGGCCCCGCAAAGCACGGCGCGGGCGACCGCGTACCACGGCGGGAGCCGTCTGAACTCACGCCAAAGGAGAGGCGCAAGACCCCAGGGGTATTCACCCAAACCTGGGTGATACCATCTCCCCACGTGAGGACGTGGTGGGAAATAACCCTTTTGCCCTTACCTCAAGCCAGGCTTTTACCCTGCAACCCCTCTCCCGACCGAGGTCCGCGGCAGCGCGATGAAACGGCACGTGGGGACGCGACAGCTTGGCCCGAGGCTTTACCCCACGAGGACGGGGGCTTCACCCCAGCCCGGGAGCTCTGCAAGGGTGTCGGGGCTGCGGAAGGAGCCACGGGGGACCGCACGGGGCGGAGGGGTGCCTGGGAGGGGAGGCGATGCCCCCGGGGACCAGCAGCTGCGTGGGAGGGACTGACTCACTCCGCAGCGCGGCGGCTGCGGGAAACCAACCGCCGAGGAAGAGGAGCCGGGAAGGACGGGGCGAAGCGCATGAGCGGCACACGGGCCGGGTCCTGCGCGGGGTGTGCCTGTCTCGGGGGGGATCCCCCATGTCCCCCCAACACCCACCCCCAGCAGCACAAAAGCCTTTTTTCCCCATGTCACCCACCCCGTCCCCTCGCCGGGGCGGGGAAACAGCCCTGCCCTTTATACAAGGTGCCGATGTCAGGCGCATCCCCTCGCCATGGCATATGGCACATGAATCATTTACAGAGCTGGGGAATTAATTATTCATCCAAACGAAAGACCAAACACTTTACTAATTGTCCTGGAAGGAAAGAGCTGGGAAGGGGGTGGGAGATGGGGCAGACAGCAGGTTGGAGACCGGCACCATTCATGAAAGGAAAAGAAGGGAAGAGGGGTGAGAGAAAAAAAAAAAAAGAGTCTTGTCTGGTGTGATCAAAGCATTGCTCCGGTTTTCGGACTCTTTACTGGTTTATCCCATAGGACAACGCTCCTTGCGACGGTACAGGCTTCGGCAGAGCAATCCCATGGGGATGCTGCGCCTGTGCTCTGATTTAACGCTTGTCCTCCACGCCCGGCATCCGCTCCCCCAAACTCCCTCGCCTGGAGGTTGCGCTGCTCTCCCTGCCTTAGGAAAATGCTGCCCCCGGGGGAAGAGCCTGTTCCCAGCCCGGGTGTGGACGCGTACACACGTGTGCTCTCACACACGCGTGGGGTGCCAGGCACGCTGCTGGGGCCGGCACCCCAAACCACAAGGGGATGCAGCATACGCATATTCCTGCACAGAGCTTCTGCCAGCACCCATTCGAGGGCTTCCCCCTCCACCTCTGGACCTCCGAGACCAAAAAGACCACCTAGGACATGCAGAATTTGGGTTGTGCAAGGTGCACTCAATACCGGAGGGCAAAGCGTCCTCGCCTCTGCCGTGGGGGAGCTCAGGGGAATTGCCAGAAGGGCACCGGCTGCTTTCCAGGACGGTCATCCCAAAATCCAGGCAGCACCACAATGAGGAAGGACCTGCCCTCCTCATCCCCAGGCTCACGTTGCAACCCCGCGCAGAGGAGAGCAGCCTGCCAGGAGCCACTCTCTCCCGCGGCTGAACATCAGGGCACGGGTGTGCACGGGATTTCACCGGGAGGGCAGAGGAAGCGGCCAGGCTCCCAGCCATCGGGGCTTGGAGAGCCGGGCTTTCCTCCGGCGGCACGGGCTGGTGCCCCTCCGGTGGGCTCCGGGTTTGCAATGAGCAGGGCAGGCACCGCCGGCGATCGTTCATTCCTGCCTTCCCTTGGCCGTGCTCCACCCCGCAAAATCCCGTGGTGCAAACCACAGTGCCCAAGGGCTTCACACAAAGCGTCCAGGTGTAGCGGCTGTTATTAAACCCTCCAAAAAACCCTGACGCCAGCTCTTCCTTTCAGCGACACTGGTGTATTTATCCTGGCTTTACAGCAACTGCTTCCCCGGCTCCCGAGCAGCACAACTTCACGAGGGCCTTTTAATTTCCATTTTGATTTTTTTTCCCCCATTGTTAGAAGCGTTCCCCTCACCCCTTCACCTCTCACATAACGTGTTATTGTATTACGGCTGTAAAAAGAAAAAGCCAGCGCGGTGCTATGATGCTCAGGCACTGGAGTGTGTGAAGCACACACCCACCTGGATATTTTCAGAGGGAGTTTTAACCCTTCTTTTTCCATGTTCTCCTTCAAACACGGCATAGGACAAGGCAGGCTGGTGTAGAGCCCTCATTCTCTATTCGTTATGCTAACAGCACCTGGGGAGCAGGCAGTCGATGCTCCAGTTGCTGATGGCTAAAGGTCCTTCAAGCCTCTTGGGACCACCGATTAAGAGGTCGCCAAGGTCCCGCTGCCTCTTCTGACCCTTTCTGACCAGTTTTCCCCTTTTTGGTCCAGGACGCTGCACTGAGCAAGTCAAGTCCGGCTTCGGCACCCGGTCAGGTCTGGTTCACGCATGGGCAAGGCGAACGTCCCCAAGCCCCAGGGGAAACACAGACATTCCCCTCCCCGGCCCTGCCTCAGAACGAATGAAGGTATTTTATGCACATTTTCGGAGAAAAATATTTTTAGCTGAGGGAGAACAGGCTGTTTTTTTCAGGCAGCAATGATGATTTGGAAACCACAGGTTATAAACAGAGCGGGTTTACAAATGTGACTATTAGTTCCCCAGTGGAAGCTTTAGCATCGGGGAGTTTTAGGTGGGCGTTGATTTCCACAGAGATGAAAAAAATCTGGATTTATTGACATGAGAGGCAAACACCAGTTGAACCCAAGTCAGTGCCATCCGTTCCTGCACAGGGTCCCAGGAGACTGTTCATGGCAGCAGCCCCTCGTTAGGCTAATTAAGCAGCAGGGAGAGCGTGCCCAGGATATCCCGCAGCTCATGGGAACCCCAGCGCTGTGTCTGTGGCCAGGATGCCACCTGCATTAAGCACCTCTTCTATCAGGTGGCAAAAAAAAGTCCAGAAAGGAAGAGTAATACACCCTGTGTCACCCTCGAAGGGACAAGGGCCAGCGAGTGTGATGCCAGGTCCCTCTAGGTCCATCAGGAATAGATCCTGGGGTGGGTCCTGCTCACGTGGATGTCCTCGCTGGTCCATCCTCATGGGATGCATCAGCATCCCAAATGGGTCAGCGCTGCCCTACACCTCTGATGCTCACAACATCCCCTCCACCACAGCCACTGCCCCTGGCTAAGTCGTGACGAGGTCCCAATGACCATTAATTCTCCCAGGCTCAACGGTCTCTCTCCAGACACTCACATATTAACCAAGCGGAAAGTTTTAGTCTGCAAAGACGATTCTGAACCCGCCGGTTGCCCGCACGCATCCCCCGAGCAGACTTCGCCACCCGCCTTACGCAACCGACACAGCACGAACCACCAAGCGCAAACCTTCTCCCGCGAGCTGTTTGCAAGTCATTTGCCAGCCGGGGATGATTTGCTGCAGAAATTTGCCGATAATTCAGCAGATCACACAGGCAAGAGTTTCTTGCTGGGGAGGCGCAGCCGCGACGCTGAAGAACGGCGACTTTGTCAGCACCGCACGGCGAAAGCAAGAGCCGAACAGCACAGCAGCGCCCGTGACCTGGTCCAGCTGATCGCCCCGTGACCCAATCCTCCCCAAAACTGGTCCAGGATGAAAATCTGGGCGTTGTCTCCTCCACCCATCACACAACAGAAGTCACCCCGAAAGCCGGGCGAGCCCGCGGCAGCGGGCACCGGCACCGCTGGGGTAAAGCCGGTGCGTACCCAGGCATTTCTCGGAGAGGTTTCCACCCTGCTGGAGCAAACATCAGGGTGCCAGCGGGGCGGCGGTGGCGAAGCGGACCCCAGAGGGCTGCGCCCCGCCGCCGGCGGTGTGGGGGGGACCCGGGCAGCTCCCGGCAGGGCAGCCGGCGCGGCGCTCGCGGCCCTTCACGGACAATTGATTCCCTGGCACGGGGCCCGGCGCGGCACCGAAAGAAGCTGGCGAGGATTTTGCGAGTGAGTAATTGCCGAGCGCTGACTCAGCACCGGCGCGGTTACACTCAGCTCGCCCGGAGCCGCGGGGAGGGGAGAGGTCCGCGGCGAACCCCTCTCCCAGCCCAGTGCTTCCCCTTGGCCCAGGCCCCGAAGGATGCCCGGGCCAGGAGACAGCCCACGGGCACTTCCCGGCCGCCTTCTGTGCACTCAGCCCAGCACCGCAGCTGCACAGCGAGGGTGACGCAGCCCCTCTCGTTGCTACCGGAGGTGGCACGTGTCCCACGCTGTCCCCAAAGATGCGACCAGGATGTGGCCGGGGATGTGACCATCTTTTCCCAGCCCAGGAGCTGTGCCTGGCTGCCCTCCCCGCAGCAGGAGCCTGCCTGGCCACAGAGCCCTCCTGAGAGCCACTTTGCTCCCCAGCGAGGCCGTCCAGGTCCGTGTAGGACCAAGGGAGTCAAAAGGTTCCCAGCCACGTTCTCTTCAAGCCTTCTCTCAACCACAGTCCCAAATTGCACCTCTCCACCAGGAGAGCACCAGGCTCAGCATCCCCCTTCCTCCTCCAAACAGCCAAACGAGTGTCATGTCCCATGTGGTGCCATTGTCCTGCAAGCCAAGAGACAGGACTGTGCAGCAAGCGACTGGGGAGCGACCCCAGATAGCCCACCTGGCTCCCGTGTCTCAGTTTCCCAACCAGCTCTGTAGCTGCTCTGCACCCAGCAGAGCTCAAAGCGCTCGGAGATCCACAGGCACCATCTGTTTGTACACATTAAAGCGGCTCCTCTGAACGTGGTGTGTCCATCAGCACGCAAAAAGATCCAGGCACCCCTTTCCCGGGGTCCCTCGGTGGCTGTAGGCACCCACCTGCCCTCCACACAGCGAGGGACCCCGGGCGGTCACCCTGGGGGGCTTCTGCTCACGCCAGTTGTCACTGTTGACTAGCACAAGCCCAAATGTCCCTGTTTGTTCCTATGTCGCCAGCACAGCCCATCAGACCGTGAGCAGGACTCAAATCTGGGCCACGTCCCCGGCAGGTGACACCACCAGCGACACAACCAGCACCCGCGAAACCCTGTGCACTACCACCCCCACCGTCGCTGCCGCACGCTGGGATGCTGAGCATCACCTGGGAACCAGACCCCATTCCCAAACCCCTTGGCACGGGGCCAAGGCTGGAAAGTGTTTGGGAAGTCGAAAGGAGAAGATATTCTCTCCCTCCCCTTGGGGTCTCTGACCAAGTCCTCTCCCAGACTGTGTCCAGTTGCTGATCAGGCCATAGTCCCACCCCATCCCCACCTCTCCCCATGAGGTGAGGGGATAGGTGACAAATGCCAGGCCACCAGCTGAGGAAAGCTAGACATGATGCCCTCAGAGCCAGCCTTCCTTGCCTGATGGGGAACCTTGGTCCCACCATCAGCTGCCCACAGCAAAGCCAACACAGGAGCCTCCAGCACAGGGAACCGTCCTCCCCTCCCTCATTGGGATGAAGAAACACCACTGACAACAGCAACCCAGGGCCTTGCCATGCGTCCTGGAGCTCATGTCTGCACCAGGACAAGCCCCCATGCCCAGCTGCCCAACCCCGCTGACAGCTCCACGCTGCCCAACTCACCCGCTGAGGACCACGATGAAGTCCATGACGTTCCAGCCGTTGCGCAGGTACGAGCCCTTGTGGAAAACGAACCCGAGAGCCACAATCTTAATCCCAGCCTCAAAGCAGAAAATCCCGATGAAGTAGGGCTCCGTCTTCTCCTGCCAGAGGGGAACCGGTGACACGGTGAGATGGGGAGATGGAGATGGGGCAAACACAGCACCAGTCCTTCCACACTGACCCAGCTCACATCCCATCCCACCTTCCTCAGTCCCATTCTCCCCTTTGGGAGCTTTCCCAGCCCTTCCTCAGCCAGTATCAACCTTGGAAACAAAAAGTGGGGGGCTACAACCCTTCAAATTGCCCAGTCCCCCTTCCCTACTTAGGGCTTAAACCTTCCTAAACCCTTTCCATGGAGGAGGAGTATGTGACAGCAGCCCCAGGAAGTCTGGAGGGGGTGGTCCTCAAGGAAAACTCCCGCCCTCCCACCCCAAAATCATCAGAAATTGGCTGGTAGGACGGTGTGGCACGCCTCGGCTGGCGCTCCCGTTCACCCACCAGACCCCCCGCCACGGGGATGGATGCAGGGTACTTACTAATCTCCGTGACATGGGCGTCTTGTCATCCTCGGGGAGGTGCTGCTCCAGAGCCAGCACGATGCAGTTGGCAATGATGGTCGCCAGGATCATGTACTCGAAGGGAGTAGAGGGGAGTTAAGGAGCACAGAAGAGGTGGATAACGTCTCCAACCCACCAGCCCACCCCCACCCACCCTTCATTTCACCTGCTCGTTGGCCACCACAATTTTTCCCCGCAGGAACAGCACACACACAGCCCAGCTTTCACCTCCTGCTCCCGGGCAGGAGGGTGAAGCCCACCTTGGTGCTGTTTGGAAACGAGAGGGGTGACAAGAGAACTGAGAGCCCCCAAGACCTTCCTCACTGGAGACCCGCTGAGCCTCATCAACCTCCTTCCCCAGTTCATGGGACATTAACCAACGGCCTCTGCTGGGCTGTGAACTCTTGGGAGAGAGATGCTGCTTGTGGTGGGAGGCCAGGAGATGGACACAAGCATGAAGGTGGACAGCAAGGCTCCGACCAGGCTGGGCTTCGTCTGGAAAAGGGTTTGGCATGGTCCCTGGCAGAGCCAGGGAGGCTCTCCCTGGCATGGCATGCTGGTGGCTGGGGCTGGCACATCCGTGCATGCCCTGGCCCTGCTGCTTGCCTTCTCTCGTCCATCACGAGGCAGCAGGAGATGGGGCTTGGAGGGCGAGGGGTGGCACAGCAGCCTGGTCCTAAAGTGTCCTCATGGGAGGGACCATCTGCACAGCCCGAGAAGGACAGGGCATCCCTAAGCAGGTCCTGGGGATCCAACCTGGATCAGCCCACCCTGTGCCCATGCTAGCAAGGTGGGTATGCCCCAGGAACAGAGGGTCCCTTGCCAAGCACCCTGGGGGTGGCGGGGCAAGCCCAGGCAGCACTGCGAGTTGCGGAGCACCAGGCTGAGCGTTTGCAACTCAACACACTGATGGCGCCTGGGTTGGAGCTTCAGTTCAGGCAAGGTGGAACCTCCCCATGGAGACATCCCAGCTCAGCCAGGCTTCAGCGAGACCCCAAGGGGTAGCAGCACCTTATCAAGAGGGTCTGGCTGGACCTTTACAAACATCCTAAATCCTACAGCCACGTCTAGGGCTTACACACCCTTCCCCGGGAGCAACCCCACCCCAGAACGAGGGGCAGCAGATGCTGGGAGCTGAGCGAGCGGGGAGGGGAGGCGGAGGAAGGGGCAGGCTGACGCCCAGGAAAGCACCCCAAACTCAGGTCCCTCCTGAGGGGCAGCCGGGAGCGAGGCGGGGGCGTGGAGCTCCCTCCTCCTGCCTGGCCCACTGCCAAGCCCCGGAAACAAAGCACTTCCAAAGCGACAGGATGACCACAGCTTTCCAGCTTCCCATCCATCGTTACCGTGTCTTTGCGATAAAAGCCTTGCCGTCCTCAATAACAAAATGAGGCGAGACCCATCAGCAGGCAGCACACCCCTTCTCTGCTCCTTTCGTGCCAAAATCCGGCAGCCGTCTTACTGTCAGCACCGGCATCAGTGACCATCCCGGGAGGGGACTGCCACCTTTCCCCAGGCTCACGTCTGTGGAAAGGGGGTGTGATCCCACCTGGGATGGATTTGCCCATAAAGAAATCACCCACGCTCCCACCACCCCAAGCTGGCACGGGGAGCAGCACCCCGGCTAAGCCCTTCCCCACCGCACCGACCTCCTCCAGACCCGGCAGCTTCAGGCTCGCGCCGCTCGGGCCGGGAGGTGCCAAGCGCCCGTGCCGTCCCCCCCGCAAAAAAGGGATGATTTTCTCTTTTGCAACCTTGCTTTTTGGCTGCCGAAGTCACAGACTACAGCGAGATGCTTTAAACCGGTGGCCCTGAGCCCACAGGCAAGAGGAGGCATCGGAGCGCTGGCCACAAGCACGGGAAACTGGAAAGCACGAAGCGACCCTGGCGGCGGCAGCGCCGCGCACGCTGCGGCACGCGGGCGAGGTGGGATCGGGGCCGGGCATCGGAGCAGGTCCCCGGAGAGCTGGCCAGGAGGGGCAGCCAAGGAGAGCCTGCAGGATGTATTCAGCCCCGCAGGGAGAAGAGCCAGGAAAGATTCAGCCAAGGCATTTAAAAGGCCACTCAGTGAAATTAATAGTTGCTAAGTTAAAGGCAAACCAAAAGAGAGAGCGCTGCAGAGCTCACTGCTGCGGGCTCGGACCTCCGTGCCAGCCAGGAGTGAATTGCGAGCAGCTCCCTCGGCTCAGGGCGGGGGGGGCCAGACCCCAAAAGTTTTCCTCCGAGGCTTAACGCAAGGGAGGATTTCAACGCATGGCTCCTGCGAAAGCCACGTACTTTCCCTGCTTCCCACCTCTGGCCGCACGCTTCAGCTGATGCGCGGGCTGCGGCGCTTGGCCCGGAGCCACCAGCCTATTTGGGGTCTTTTTGTTTCATTTTCCTGAAAGTCTGCAAGCAATTAGCACAGGCTTAAAAGAAAACAGCGTGCGAGTACGGCGGTGCAGCCAGCTCCCTGGGCGCTAGGCACATTTGCCTAGATGAGAAGTGTGGGAACGGCGTGGCGAGCCCGTCTGTCCGCCCCAGCGTGGCTAACCCCACCGAGCATCCCGCGCCCCTCCCCACCGTGCCAGGCATCCTCTGCCACCGCCTCCCTCCTGCGGCCGATAGTCCCGTGGGGGAAACCCCCCCGTGGGAAAATCCCAACTTCTCCAAAGCCTGCAGCGTGGAAGCCCTGCCCGGCAATGGCCGGGGGGCTCAGGACCACCTCTAACGGCTCAGCTCACCCTTGTATTTCCTTGCTGGCTCCAACATCTGGCTCGACAGCGCAAGGACAGTGCACATGTGTCGCGGCGCGGGACCACGTCCCCACCCCATCTCCGGCGAGCGCGTGGCACACGGGTCAGCAGATACTGAGCCGAAGGGAAACAGGCAATAGCTGCTCTAAGCCGTGGCCTAAGCACGAGGTCGCTGCCAGAAGCGACCCTCCAAACCCCCCTGGCCCAGTTCCCTGAGGACCCGAGCCCAGGTTATCGCATCTGGAGCTGGGCGAGAGCTGCAAAGCATCCACCCCATGGAAACAAGCCCCCGTAGCTCCAGCTGTGCCAGGTTTTGAGAGGCCAAGGGTAAGAAAACCCTCCCCAGGGGAGAGCAGGAACATGTGGCTAAACCAGGGGGAACTTTTATCCACACACTTCACTTCTGCCAAGCAAGCATCCTCCCAGCTGAGGGCTGGAGTCCACCGGACAACGCTCCATCACTCCTTTGTTTCCTCTCTCTTTAGATGTCTAATTACACAACCTTCCAGCCACCCAAAACGCAGCGTAGCACTTGCCTCCCTCCAGCCTTCTCCTCCTCCTTCATCTGGCTTCTCCTAGAGGACCATTAGGGAGCTGATAAAAATAGGTTTTCTTATTGATTTATCTCCTTTACCCAACGCTCTCTCCCCTGCACCGTTGACTTGTTTCCTTAGCAACTCGGCCGATCCCAGTGCACACCACACCTGCAGCTCCACGCTTCCCTCCCGGTGCATTCGAGGTGGGCAAGGTGCCCCCAGGCCATGTGGAGCCCATCCCCACACACTGAGCCATGTCCCAGCCCACCCAGAGCAGGCACCGCAGGCTAACCCCATGCCTGGAGCTGGAGCTCCTTGATGGGTCTGGCAGGAGCTGGCAGGGAGTACCAGGGATGGATCTAGGAGCACCAGCCACTGATGACTCCTTGCTTCCACCTGGGACCCCCCATCTTCACCTTCCTCCCCAACCAGGAGCCAAAACCAGCCCACCCAGAACATCTATATTGCTAACGCAGGGAGCGTGCCCAGCTCCAAGCCCTGGAGATGGATTGATGGTGCCGACGGCACGTTGATGCAACCTCCCCATGAGGCTGGGTGCGAGAGAAATCCCTCCCCAGACACGGGCAAGGGCCAGGAGCTGCAAAGAGCCCCTCTCCATCTCTCCACTTCAGTGACCATGCCTTCTCCCCACTCTGGGCATGCAGGTGGGGAAGGAGCAGAAGAGCCAGAGGAGTGAGGCCACATGGGCATCTCCAAAAGGGCTCTTTGGGAAGCTTACCTCAGAGGGCCAACGAGAAGGGCAGGAACGATTTAACCCCTCACCCTGCCTGCGTCACCCAGCACCAGCATCTCCTAGCAGCTTAAGTCTCCATTTCCCACCGCTCCCCAGGCTTCCCCCAGGACCTGCTGCGCTGAGAGGTTTTCCCTGCTCCCCAGGTGTCAACGAGAAGGAGCTTCAGTTCCTACGTCTGTGGACTTCATCTTGCCGGTCCCAGCCCCGCCACTGCTGCCTGCCCCATGCAGACACGGTGTGACGGGAAAAAAAAACACCCCTTCAACATCCCCATCCCTAGGACACGCTAACCCCCCTCCGCTCTGCATACCCCAGCAGGAAAGCGAGCACCTCCTCTCCAAGGATATTTTGCATGAGAAACCCAAAATGCCAAACGGAGCAAAGACCATGAGCAGTCCTAATTCAACTCTGGGGTTCCCCAGCCCTACAGCACCTCCCTGGCTTGTCCCCGAGGACACGAGGGATCTCCCCCCGCACCAATAAGGCTACCCAGTGCCCTCAAGCAGCCGTAGAGCCATGGCCTCTCGTGGCTGTCCCCATCCCTGCGCCCTGCCACCCAGCGCTCCCAGCCCACCCATGCTTTGCTAGGCTCGATGGAACGTGACGTCCAGAGGGCCAAGGTGCTGACAGACCCCCCCCTCCCAAATCCTCCCGCCACGCTTTGAACGCGAGCCAGCTCCTGGGTGCCCGTTACGCACAGCAAAACGGGCTCAGGAGAGCGAGCGTGGGCTTGGGGTTGTGCTTGTGTCCCTGCACAGCTCGCAGAGAGCACCCAGGCAAGGAGCCTGCCTAAATCCCACTGCACAGACGTGCCTCGGCTGGGGAGGCTCCGCTCGCTGCCTGTGGCCACAGACGTTGCTGCCTATGACCCCAAAACGTGGTGGTCTGGTCTCCGTCGGGGGCTAAAACCGAAGGCAGTGCCCGCCGGGGCAGAGCTGCCCGCACTGCTGCCGCTCCCGTAGGGATGCGGGGTGCCCGCCTGCCACGTGCAAACGGCTCCGTGGAGAAGTGTCTCCTTCTCCCCCGCCTCACCCTGTGCTTAAAAACTGGAAATCAAATCTCTCCTCTTTTTTCTTTTTTTTTAAACAAAAAAGAACCACATCATGTGATTTTCCTGCCTTAACATCAGTTTTTTAACTTTGGTTGCCACAGTAACAGGATGCAACTTGGCGTCACCATGACAACAGCTGCCTCTGTTTAAATTCACCATCTGACAGGCAGCCTCGCTCTCCCCGGCTTTCAAAAAGATGGACCTGCCATTACACCTACTCGCCCCTCCCCAAAAAGAAAAAAAAAAAATTTAAAATCTGATGAATGAAGGGCAGAAAAACAGCCTCGGAGGAAAGAGAGACGGCTTGGGTAGCGCGAGGAGGGAGCTGCCCAAGGACGGCACGACACGGCGCGGCCCTTCCCGCAGGGAGGCGAGACCTGCCGAAATTTTGGCTGGGCAAAAGCGAAGGCGCAGCAGAGGTTTGCCTGGGTGGGGTATGACGCTGGCAGGGTCCCCGAGGGGCAATGCCCGCGCAGCATCAGAGATGCCCAGGTCAAAGCGGGAGTCGCCCCGAGCACAGCGCTCCAGGCACGCGTGGGCTGCGCGTCCCACGGAGCGAAATCCCCAGGCGCGGCGGGCTGGGGGTGCGCACCGGGGCTTTGCAGACACCCCGGCTGCTCGTGGCCGGCCCAACGCCAGGTTTGGTCCTCAAAGGGGCTGAGATAGGAGAAAGCCCTCGCTGCAGGGAACAGCAAGGTCCCCAGAGGACCGCTGGACATCCCTCTCCTCCGCCAAACCGGGGGGACAGGCACGGGGGGCCAGCGTGCGTCTGCAGCCGCGGGCTGTCCTTGGGGACGTAGCCAGAGCCTCACAGTGTCATCTGGCCCTTCTGGGGCGGGAGAGGGAACTTATCCAGGTCAAATATGATTAAGCAGATGAAGAACGGAGCAGATATAGATGAGCTGCAGCCCATTTCATGTGCTAACTGAATTGCAGCTTTCCAGGCAGCCAAACAAATGAAATCAGGGCTAAAGGCCTGGCCATCAGCAGGAGAATGGGCAGGACGAGGCTGTTTTCAGAAGGAGGAGTAGATGTTTCTACAGCCAAACCAGCAGCTGCCTCACGTTTTGGGCAGGACCAGTAAAAAGAGCATCTCCAGAAGAGGTAACACAGCGGGCTTTCCAGGGAGAAACTCAGCAAAGACTAGTCGTCCCCCCGAGCCGCATCCCAATCCCGGTTTCTCGTATTTCTCCTCCTTCCCATCCATGCATCATCCCTATTTACACTGGGAAGCCAAACTGCAGAGGCTGCTGGTTATAATTGTACGGTTACCCAGCAGATATACAGGCCTGAATCACCAGTTATTTTTAGCTCTATTACCTAGTCAACTGGAGCTGGATGAAGAAGAGCCTCCACTCCTCTCCACGCTCCACCCCGGTCCCCTTGGCTTTCCTCGGTGCCGTGCCCATCCTGAGCTGCAGCACCAGGACTGGCCCTCCCAAGGCCACTCATTGACTGTGGCCGAAATCGAACGCTTGCCCCCCCTGAAACCACCCTTGCCCTTGCCCGGGAGCGATGCCACAGGCTCTGGGCCAGGCAGCTGAGATGCTCAGGCATTTTCACTGGCCCTACCGAAAGGCACCGGCTGCACGTGCCAGGCTACAGCTACAAGGATGGGAACAACTCGCCTGGCCAACCTCGCCAAACTCATCACCAAAAAGCCTTGTCCATCCCCGAGCCCTCGAGAGCTCAAGCGGTGCAGAGGGGCTCCGGGGTGAATGAATTTCTTCGAAAGAAATGGCAGCCAGGCAGGGGACGGCCAGGGATGCTTAGATCCCACGCCTGGAGCCGCCCGTTCCCAGCACTCACACAGGGATACGTCACTTACTTCTGGAAAAAAAAAATATAAAATGAGCCCATCTCCCTCATGCATTGCAAATTCCAGGAAAGAAGAATGCTGGGGAGTTTTTAGCGCGTGGTGGTAAAGCTCTAGTCTCTAGGAGACAGCGGCTGCCTGGAGATGAGACATCACGCCGGCACGGGACCCCAGCCCACGCGGGGAGCGCTGGGCCGCCGGCAGCACCCCAGCTCCTTCTTCCTTTAAACGAAAGCCACAGGGGCGAGGGCCCTCCCACACCGTGCTGAAAAAGCACATGAATAATTCGGCATATTCTGGAAAAGCAGGCAGGCCGGCCCGGCCGCTGCCCTGCAGGGCTCTGAGCTGAGCCGCCACATCCCCATCGTGGCTACCACACCGACGCTCCTGCAGCCGCCCACCCAGCGGGCGCTGCCGGCAGAGGCAGATTTACGGATGCCACGGGGAATTCGGCCCCATCCCGAGCTGCCCCTTCACCCCCAGGTCACCCCCCCCAAGCCTGGGGGCTTTGTGGCTCCCCAGCCAGGACCAGCTCCTGCTTTGACAGAGGCTCAACCTGATGCGTCGGCGCTGCAAAGGGACTATTTCCCCAGTGATGCTCAGCCGGGCGGGTGACCTGTCCCGCATCCCTGTGCCTCTCCAGAGGCTGTCCCCGAGGTACCTGTTGCAGCAGACCGAGGCGTTGCTGCTCGGCACCGGGGCGAGCTCTCCCGTGCCCGCCGGAGGAGCCGGCAAGTTAACCAACAAGTTGCAGGGAGAGCAAGCAGCAGCAGCAAGAGCTGCACGTAATCGCCACTGCAGAAAACAGCACGGGGAGGGTCCTGAAGCCAAAGCGCGGCCAGGCTGAAGTTTTCAGGCTTGGCTCCTCGGTGGGGGCAAAGCCCAGGAGGGGTCTCGGCGGGCAGCAGGGTGCGAGCCCGGCGTGCGGCGGTGCCGGGCGCCGGCCCGGAGGCACCCACAGCGAGGGCAGGAGGGAAGCACGTAAAGGACGGAGGAGCAGGGGAAGGAGCGGGGGGTACCCGCACCCTCCCCCCAGCCCTAGGAACGGGGTCCCCAGGATAAGCGGCGGTGCCCTGCGCCGGCCCCGCAGGGGGCCGTGGGGCACAGCCGGAGGCTTTCAGCACCTTCCTCCCTGCCGCAGGGAAGGGGCGGCCAGCTGCCGGAGCCGCCGCGGGGGCCGGGGGCTGCAGCGCGGGGACGGCCGTGCCCTGCCAGGTGTCATCGGCAGCAAAGGGGGCACACGCCGGCGGGCGCAGGAGGGGACAAAGCCGCCGCCCAGCAGGGTCTGGAGATTCGCGAGCTCCCGGGGGGTCCATCCCCAACGGGATGGGTGGCAAAACTCCAGCAAGACACCAAGGCACAAGAGGAAAGGCCATGACCACCCTCCCCTCAGCCACGCGTGTGCAAGGCACCCCAAAGCGTGCGGGGTTAAACGGGGATCAGAGGCACCCCCCTTGCCAGACTTCCAAATCCAAGCCTGAGGAGGGGCCGGGGGGGGCTCCCCGTGGGGAGAAGGGGCTCAGCCCCCCGCTAAGCACCGAGCAGAGCACGGGAGGGGAAGCAGCAACAGGGCGAGGAGAGCATCCCCGGGGACGGGGCACCCATCTCTGCACGACGCAGGAGAGCGGAAGGCAGGCGCTTACCTGCCGGCTAGTGCCACACGCACGTGTCCTGGGCGGCCACCGAGGCAAATCCGGGGAGCAAGGGGGGCTCGGAGGGGCGCAGAAAGGATATGGCCAGTCGATGAGCTTCTTGGCGTATTTCCTGACTATGTTCTCCTCCCCAAAGAGAAAGAGCGATCTGTTGACAGTGAAGCAGTTCTGCCGGACGGGGATGGGGTTGTACAGAGCCATAGTCCGGGCTCTCTGCGCTTTGGTTTGCTTGAAGGCTCCCGGGGTCCCTCCCGCAGCAGCAGGAGGTCCTTGCCGGCTCCGGTTCTGGTCGGAGCCCCCATCTCCGGAGCCCAGCCTGCCGGCCACCGCCTCCCCAAAGCGAGCCATCCTGGAAGAAAACACACAGGTGAGCCGAAGCAGCACTACCAAGGCGGGGGGGGGGGGAGAAGAGGGAGGGGGGTTGCAGGGCGCAGTCCCAACCACAGCCCCCTCCTCCTCTCACGGGTGATGCTCAGCTCCTCCGTCTCTCCTCCATCTCTCCGGGGGAGCAGGGACCCGCGTGGAGAAGGAGAGGCGGCAACGCACAGCACCAGCTCAGCACCTCCGGCACGGCATGGTGGGCAGCCGGCCGCCTCCGGGGGGGCACCCCCCCCCCAAAAGCCACACGGGCAGCCCGGCCAGCGGGGAGAACAGGGAGCCGTCCCGCGTGCCCAGTGGAGGCCGCAGCGGCTCAATCCCTAAGCACCTTCCACCACAATGCAAGGGGTTAAACCCAGCCACATCCTTCCCACCACTCTGCCTGCAAACCCAAACCAGCCCCTTTTAACCCCCGCCCCAGCAAGGCGAGCCCAGGGACTGCCTGCTCGGCAGAGATCGGGCAGGGAAAGGGCTGGGATCCAAACCCCGCCATCCGCCCCGTCGCAAAGGAAGACGCAATTCGGTACAGCACCCAGCGCAGCGGAGGGAAGGCCGGGGGAACAGGTTGCAGCGTGGTCCAGCCTAGTTGGAGCCAAGTGCCCAACTCCCTCCTCCTGACTCCATCTTCAGCAGCCTGCCGGAGCCCCGTCGCCCATCCGCTGGCCCCCCAGGGCAGCGGGCAGAGCCCCCCGGGCAGGGACCCGCGGCAGCGGGGATGCTCGGCCCTTCGCTGCCAGGGCAGGGGCGCGCGAAGGCGAGGCCGGCTTCCCGCAGGAGCTGGGCCACGAAATTAAAAGGCTGCCGCGCCTCTGCAGCTCGGGGACAGCTTGCTTTAATGAAGTCAGTGGCAACACACGCGCGCACAAGCGCGCACACACGCACGCAAGCCCTGCTCGCTCCCTCGCTCCATCCAGTGCATTCTTTTGGCAAGCACGGGAGCTGCCGCAACGGAAAGTCAGAGGCGAGGGGAGGGTCTGAAGGGAACAAAGGCAGTGGGGGAGCCCCCACCCTGCAAGAAGCCCCCCCAATCCGGCTGCAGAGGGCTTTCCAGCACATGGGTGTTCCTAGGTGAGTGGGGGCTAAAGTGGGGGGCAAGGGGGGGGGGGGGGCGAAGAGGGGCACTGCCTCCCCCGTGCTTGCAGAGGAGGCAAGAGGCTTGCCCCATCTCAGCCCGCATCGAGCATCCCTCCAGCCACATGCACCGTCCCCCAACCCTGGGAAACTTCGGGGCTCCCCATTCGCCGCCGGAGCCACCCCGATGCCGCTGGCAGCCCGGGGAGAGCCCTCCTGCTCCCTCGCATATAGATCAGCCTCCTGAGCAGCCCCCGCCTCAGCATTTTCTTTTTGATGCCTGACGTTGGCCAGAAGAAGCAGCAGCTCGTACAAACCAGCCCGGTCTGGATGTGCCCCTGCGGCGGCTGCCACAGGGGTGGGGGGCTGGCCCCGGGGCCAGTCTGGCAGTGACCCCGCTCCCCCCAGCCATCCCACGGGCAGAGGAACGGGGACGTGGCTGGTGCTGCGCCTTTGCTTCCGCGGCCATGCGGGTGCCGAGGTTGCCCAGGGATGCTCAGGGTCCCCTGGGCTGTGCCCTGGCATGGGGGCTGGCTGCCTGCTCGCAGGCAGGGAACCCACCCTGCCCTCTCGCACACACAGGGGACGTGCAGCTCCCCAGGGGCATCCCAAATGTCCTCTCGACCCAAACAAGCAGGGCACCAGCCTCCCCGCAAGCTGTGCACACCCGGGATCCCCCCCTCCCCGTTCACCCCCGCATCCGAAGGGCTCCCCGCAGGGTTCCCGCTTCCCGCAGGAAGGGCGCCCGCAGCTCCAGCCAGCGCCACAAGACGCCCTGCATCCCAGCAACGCTCTTCCCCAGTCCACCCCACCACCAGCAACCTGCCCGGCAAACAGCGGCTGCTGCCCTGCCTCCCACATCTGCTGTGCGGCAGCCAGGAATGGCTGGGGCAGCTCGGGGGGGAAAAAAAAAAAAAAAGAAAGAAAAAAATCAAGTCCTTAATCACATAAATCATTAACTCATTTGGGCAAGGGCTGTTCCGTTGGTGCAGGCTGGCAACACCTCAGCACAGACTTCCCCACCCTCCAGGCACTACTGTGACCAGGCACAGGGCTCACTTTTTGGCCCAGATTCACAGGGGCATTGCCAGGAGCCCTCAGGCCAGCTAGGCAAGGAAGAGGAAGGATTAGGCCCTCCGCAGTAAGATAGCAGAGGAACATTTGCAGAAAGGTCGCGGAATCATTCCCCCAACGACAGCCAGACACCAAGAGCTCACCACGATGCCCACCTGCTTGACTTTGCTCATCCAATTAGCCTTATAACAGGCTAATTAGGGGCTTTCAGCAAGCCCCCCCAGCTCTCCCACCACCACACTGCAGCACAGAATGGAGCACAGGTGGGCAGATCCCTCCCAAAATGCTCCCCAGGCCACCCCCAGCACAAGCCAGCGTGACCCTGGGCTTTCATTCCACTAAGGATGGGCAGCAAGGAGGCCATGCCAGCTACTAATTACAGTCCCCTCGATTCATCCCAGGCAAGACACTGCCCTAAACGAATCAATTATGATTTGTGGCTCTTCCCCTTTGCCTCCTCCTCCTTCCCACCACCAGCACAGCATCAGGAGCGATGCCACTCTTCCCACCTTTTCAACCCTTTAAACCACTCTTTAATGAAGCCCAAGGCTGGACCGATTACCAGGATCGGATCCTCAGCTCCTGCCTCGGCTCCCCCCTCACCCCCCCAGCCCTATCCCATCCAGCTGAGCCTGCAGGCAAGCCTCCACCCAGCCAAGCGCTCAGGCTCCGGCCGGTACCCGGAGGCCAAGGAGGATGGGGAAGGCTGAGCCCGGCGCTCGCCCTGCGCGGCGCAGAGGCGGCACGCCTGCCTCGCCGCTCGGTGCAAGGGGGCCGAGGAGGAGGACGGCAGCATTCCTCCTGCCCCCTCGAAGCAGGGATGCAAGCCTTACCTGGACACTTTCTGCTGGGGCAGCGGGCTATCCCCCGCGCCCAGGGGCTCGCTCTCCGCTCTGCTCTATATTCGCCGCTGCAGAGCACAGGACGACCCTGCTGGGAGCCTCTCTCCTGCTCAGGCAGTGCTAAGGGATGGGATATTTATGAGAAAGCAGCTCTTCAAGAGAAGATTGAAAGCAAAAAAAAAAAAAAAAGAAAAAAGTCCCTGGTTATGCCAAGAGATGCAGGCTCGGTTTCCCAGGATGTTTATTGCCGTTCTCATCTTGACCCTCACCCCAGCACGCTGGGATGGGTGAGTCAGGGAGAAGCGTGGCTGATGCCCGCATGATTCAACATGGCACGGAGATTCCGAGCCAGCTACGTGGGGTTGGGGTTGGGGTTTGGGTGGGTTTGTTGGGTTTTTTTTGTGAATGAAGGAAATCCAAGAAAACGGGGCAACAGCGGGTGCCGGGACAGGAAGGCGCTTGGGATGCGCTGCGTTTTACAGAGACAGGCTAACTGCCCCCCTCACGCTGATACTGCCATCCAAGCCTCCTCCTTGCCTTCCCCCCCGCCCCCCCAGCAATGCCACTCCCCCCGCACGGCAGGGCATCACCGGGGACACCGAGCCCCCTCCCCATCACCTCCGCCGCGGGGCCGGGGTCCCCGCGCTGCCGCCGCTCCGGCATTGCCATCTAGCGGCCGCTGCCCCCGCCCTGCAGCCCCCCCCGCTCACCCCAGCCTCCCGCAGCAGGCGTGGGCTTCGGCTTCTCCTCCCCCGGCTGCAGTCCTGGGAAGCAGAGCCCCCCACCTTTGCCTGCCCCTTCTGCTCCGAAGCAGATGCACGAAGCCCCCCGCGCAGCTATCGCAGCCCTTGGCACGGCTCTGTCACTGGAGCAGCCTCCGGCCCACCCCAGGCAACCCCCAGATCTCCCACCTATGCATTGCTGGGTACAGGCAATATTGATAAAAGCATCCTCTGCTGAGCCCTGGCTTGCTCAGAAAGCCGGAGGCTGCTCCTCGTCCCAGGGACAGCAGCCCAGGCAGGGTCTGGACAGGAAGGACAGACACTCCGATGGGCTGCACTCATCTTAGAAAGTGGCTTTTGGCACCCTGATTTTATTTTTTAAATAAGGCTTTAGCTATGCTGAGAGGGGAAAAAAAAAAATAGGATCAAATGAGAATCATCTATGGTGCTCTGGCCAAATTTCAATCTGGGACTGGGTAGCTGTGACTCAGAAGCTTGTTTATAACCATGCAGGAATGGAAGTTTTTTTTTCCAGGAACAAGCTCATTACCTGCTGGATTAGGAAGAGATGTTTTCCCCATTTGCAAAGGGGAAGCCCTGCCAAGCCGAGCACCTCCACAGCAGGGATGCAGACACCCAGGATGCGGGTGGAGAAGGTCCAAGCAGCTCCAGGATGGCATCTCCCAAGGAGGGTACCACACCAGTCTCTGCCTGACGTTCACCTGTACAGATGTTAGCAGCTGTGGCACGGGCCATGGCAGCCCCGTTGGCACCTCTCTGGCCATCACAGCCCTGGGCCAGGCACAACAGCCTCGGCTACACCGCAGAGACCCTGCCCTGCCTTGCAGCAAGGCAATTCTTGCTCAAGCCAGGGCAAGCGTCTTCTCTCCGCTGCCTGCTCTCTCTTTTTGGCAGCAGCCTTGCCCGACGCAGTACCCCCATGCCTGCTCGCCTCACCAGGACGTGCCCTCCTCAGCACTAAAAACAGAGAGGGCATCATCTTCTTCCAAAACTGCCTGGACACATCCCCAACACAGACCTGAAGGGCTGACTTCTCAGGGTCAGCACCGTAATTTATTCACTGAGAAGCTAGACGGCTGGAAGACTAGCAAAAGCCAGCAAATTGCACACCAAACTATAAACTATGCATCCAGATTTAAGCAACTCCACCAAACTCCTCCTCGTCGTTCGGCTGGAGGAGCCACACCAGGTGTCACGCAGCAGCAGAGGCAGAAACACTTCAAACTGCTTTAAGCTGAAAGTGTAATTTGCTGCACGCTGCCGTAAAACACACCCATATTCACAAACAACTGCTGGTTTTAATTACCAAGACCCACGAGTCCAACATCCAATCTGCTAAGATCTTTAAAAAAAAAAAATCAAAAGGGATAACAGTCTTGTAAAGCTCTCTTTCTTGGGATGGAGAAATACCCCACTGGAAACGGGGGGGTGGGTTGCTATCTCCCCCCCGACAAGCTCTTGCAGGCAGGAGCGCAGGCGATGGGGTGCAGGAGGGGCAGTGCCTTAGCAGCTCCCACCCAGCCTTCCTCCTCGCAGCGCCTTCCCAAGACACAAGATGCGACACATCTTGCATTCCCGCCCCAGAGGTCCCTTTTCCTAACCTCTCTGCAAGGGTTTGCCTGAGAGAATCCAGCCCAGGGCATCTTTGGCCCCACTTTATTTTTTTTTTTTTTTTTAAACACACCTACCAGTCTGCAACTGCCAAGCAAAACGCAACACAAACCCGAAGCAAAATGCCACGCAAACATCAGTGTAGTTCCCACACCCACAACGTCCCGCCACACCAGGGCCCACCAGTCCCCAGCTTCTCCAGGGGCGAGATGCCAGAGCCGATTGCATGCGTTAGCCACGTTTTTTTCAGGGAGCTCTGGGCAGAGGCTGGAGGAAATCCCTTCTCCTCCTCCCCTCGCTGCGCGCGTGCAAACGCTTCCCAGCGGCTGATCTGGCGCGATATCCATCCGCACGCGCGGAGGAGAGACAGGCTAACGGTGCCTCCGTACGTCGGGCGGGATGCCAGGACAGGGTCAGGCGCTGCGTATAACCCGCTCCCTGTGCTCTCCCCGCGCGCTCTTCGGCGCAGGCCAGGCACGCGCCAAGATGCCGGCGCCGCAGCCCGGCACCAGGTCCTGCTCGGGTGGCCCAAGCCCTGAGGCTCACCACCACCCACGGTGCCCTGGGATCACAAGCACCCCAACCTGAACTCCTCACGTACCTCCTGAAGCCACCCAAAGCGCCCAAATGCACCGCAGAGCCTCGAAGTTGGATGTTCCCCCGCGCCGCTGTGGGACTGGAGCGGCTCGTACATCGGAGCTACCTATAAAATAGAAGGGTGCTGCGTCTTGAATCAAAGGGGGATTCGGCAACGAAACGGTCGCAGGCTGAAAGAGCTGGGAGAGGTTTAAAGGGCAGCGCAGGAACCTCCGGTCCCGGGCGTTTATGGGGCTGCAGCAGGGCTGCGCATCCAGCCCTGCAAAACCCACGGGAGTTGGTTTTGGTGCTCAGGTCTCACTCTGCCGCCACGAAGGTCAGGTCTTTCTGTACCACCGCTTGGTACCCACCTCCCCCGGGGCTGCTCAGGTCTTTGTACTCTCCAAAAAGCCCAAAGGAAAACCTTTGCCAGGGCGCATGCCGCCGAACAAGCACAAGGGGTTTGCCGGCAGCGCAGGCAGAGGCTGGCGAGACCCTGACCCCCCCCAAACCGTCGCGGCCAAGGGACGGCATCGCTTTGCCCCGGCGCTGGCCGCAGCGGTGCCGCGCAGGACAGAAGCACCCCCCAGCCTGCCGCTGCCCGCTCTCAGTCGTGGTTTCCTCCCGCAACACCCCATGCTGAGGGTTTCCGAGGGCCACGGCGCTCCTCGGGCTGACTGCCTTAGGCTGGGAGGCTTCAGGGCTCAGCTGAAGGGGCCTGAAATAATCACCCATTAATAAGCTGCCTGGAGTGCTCTGCTGCTTTAGCCTTGCAAGTCAGGCTCTAATTAGCATTTGCGGCCACATCCCAGCTGCTCTGGGCAGGCACGCAGCAATCCCAGCTCCTGGAGAACAGATATCCACTTGCCCCTGCTTTTCCACCAGATTAAAGTGAATTTCCATCCCCACTTCCAAGACCCAAATCCCTCTGCACAACCTCTCCCCTCGGCCGAACCGCAGAGCGTCCCAGCCCTGCGCTAGCCGAGCTGGCAGCAGGTGAGATATAACCTCCCCAACCTCCTCCACCTCAGGTGGGACCAGTTTTGGGCATCGCACTTCCAGAGAGCCTGGCACGAGAGGATCCAACGGGGAAAAAAAATTAAGGAGGCTGGATGTTTGAGAGTGAGCGTGCCGAAAGGATCGGGGCTGGGTGGCACGCGTAAGAGGAGATCAAGGACAGGAGGGAGGGAAGGAGCACAGACCAAGGGGATATTCCCATTTTTGCCACCAATGCCCTGCAAGTGTGGGGCTCGGAGGGGGGCAGAGCCTGCCACAGCCAAACACCGAGCTGCCAAGTTTTATACGTGCATGGGAACAGGGAGACTGAGCTCGGAAGAGACATCCCAGGGGCCAGCTGTCACCAGTCAAGAGGAGAAAGCTTATTTCTAGCCTGCCAAAGGGTTGGAGAAGGATTTTTAAAACCATTTTGTCAACCTCTGCACTTCCTGGAGCAGAAGCAATCGCTCACTTTGTCCATCAGCATCCTTGCGACCCCTCCAGCACAGCAGCGCTAGCCAAAGCCAGCGGGAGATTTTCTCCTCCTTAGATCTCCTCTTTGCCCCCACAAAAGGCAGGTCTGCGCCTGAGGACCAGCCCGTGCTTTCTCTGATCCTCTGCCTGCCCCATAAGGCTCAAGCCAGACAAACACAGCAACCACAGTACCAGCAAGTGGGATGACGGAGGAGCATCCTACTTTTGGGCTACCAATATCCCCAGCCATCAAAAGAGAGCTGGACCAGAAACCCACCCTATCTCCATCCTTAATCTTGTGAAGACAAACTCACAGGCTCAGCTTTCTCAGAAGCAACCTGCTAGCGAGCAGGGTGGATTCAATAAAATTACATTGTCAGGACAAGAGTCAGGAAAAGATGGAGCTGTTGAAAAATTTTTCCAGCAAGTCTGAACTTGCACTGAGCGGCTGATTCTCAAGGCAGCCAGAGAAGCCCCATCCCTGGCGTGCAGCCAGGAAGGAGATGCTGCTTCCATCTTCCAAACCTGTGAAAGACAAAAGGCCAAAGAGCAAGACCTCTCTCCGAAAGCTACTCGGTGCTGGGAGGTGTGAAAAAACCGTCCCCTTTGCCGCGGTGACAGGCAGTCATCAGCTCGACAGCCTCTGCGAAGGCAAACACCCTCGCCCATCCCCAGGAGAGCGCGGCTGAGCGCGATTCCTCAATGGGGAAAAAGTTCATTGAAGAATTTTTAGGTTTATTTCCTCTCAAGTAAACACATGGGGAGGAGAGTTACAGCAAGTGAGCTACCGTCTTACCTTCTCATGAGTTGCAGCAGGGAGAAAGTGACCCCTGTGAAGCTCTGATGACAAAAAAAAAAAGACTCATGGTTTGTATCGGAGCTCAAAGACAATGTGCATTTCGTTACAGCATCATCCACCACAGCGGTGTGCTCCAAGCTTGCAGGAAAGCTGCTTCCCACCGAGCAGCCCACACGCAGCTGGTTAGCACCATCCCTGAAAGAGGAGCGGCGGCACCGGCTCTTCTGGGGGTGTTTTGGGAAGGACGATGCCACGCTGATCTCCTTTGGCACCGTGGTCCCCCATGAGTGCCAGCATGTTCCCGCCAGTTAAAGAGCAAGAGCCTTGCTGGTGTGCACAGCACCAGCCCAAAACCCACCAGGCAACAGAAACGTTCGTGTGCTTCGGGTGACCCACGCACCCGTGACCCCGCGCTGAAGGATCACAGCGGACTTCCCCACCGAGCACGCGAGAGATGAGTGGAGACCAGAAACGCATCCCTCCTCCCTGCTTTTCCAAGAAAGGTCTCTTGATGGCCACCTTGGGAAACCAAGAGCCACATCTGAAAGCTGTTTTGGTACAACTTCAGGCGCCTGCCTAACTTTTCACGTCGATTTTTTTCCGTTCTCACATAGCACAAGCGATCCAAGCCAGGGATCAGCGTTCGTCACGCACAAACACAGCGAACACCTTTTGAACCAGCGAGGGCTGACGGGCAAGCGCAGCAGAAAAAGGCTGCAACCCTTCAGGGGCAGCCGCGCTGAGGTCGTGTCCCACATGTACACAGACTAGTTCCCCCCTCGATGGCACTCGCCCGTGCTCGGTGAGGTGGAAGGGCCGTTTCCACGGCACAGAGAAGCGCGAGGAGCGAGTCTCCCTGGGGACAGGTTGCGCACTGCTCCTCACGCAGCTGGGTCTTCACCAAACTTCCAGAAACCTTTCCCAAGTTTGAAAACTGTGTGATTTGAAATGAAGAAAAATGCCATTTCGGGAATGCGCAACACATCATCTATGTTCTAAAACGTAAAACGGAGTTAAATTAAAAGTAACTTATAGTCTGACAGGACTAGGTACCTCATGAGGTCCCCTCCTCCCTAAGTTATCTTATTACCATGTCACCTCTGAAGTACACGTTGGGGCGGGGTGTACTACATCTTAGAAACCGTGAACAGAAAATAACGTGAATCATATACACTTGAGAGGCTGGAAAGCACCTCTCCCACAAACATCTCCTGGCCAGCAGACAGCCCCCCATCAGAATTCCGTGGGGGCTGCCCGGGAGAGGAGAGCGGGCTGGATTATTCCAGGGGAGGGGAAGGACAAGGGTACCAAATACCAGAAGTTTCAGTGCACGCGTGCTGCACCGACTCGTGCCTGCAGAGCTCGGTGCCGGGAGATGGTCTAAAACCAGGACTGCGAAAGCAGAGGGTTGTGCTGCCATCCAGAGGGACTTCGACAGCCTGGAGAAACAGGCAGAGGAACAGCATGAAGTTCAGCCGAGGCAAATGCCAAGTCCTGCACTCGGGGAGGGACAACCCGGTACACGCTGGGTGAGAAGCCGTTGGCGGAGAAAGCCCTGAGGGACCTGGTGGACACCAGGTTGACCACGAGCCAGCAGCGTGCTCTTGCAGCAAAGGCGGCCGACAGCCTCCCGGGCTGTGTTAGGCGAAGCGTTGCCAAGCAGGCCGAGGAGATGACTCTTCCCCTCCACTCAGCACCAGCGAGACACATCCAGAGCACTGGGCTCCCCAGGACAGGAGAGACTTGGACTTACTGGAACAGCTCCGGCAAAGGTGACTAAAGGAGCAGAGCATCTGCCCTACAAAGAGAGGCTGGGAGAACTGGGGCTGCTCAGCCCGGTTGGAAGAGGCTCAGAGGAGGTCTCATCAACACGTACAAATACCTGACGATGAGAAGTAAAAGCTGAGCCAGGCTCTTCTCTGCAGCACCCGCAGACCAGACAAGATGCAAACAGGCACAAACTAGTAAGAGAAACTGCCTTTATACGCAGGAATAAACTTTTTGGCTGTGAGAAGGACTATTTGGGATGGGCCGCCCAGAGGAGCTGTGGAGTTTCCATCCTCAGAGATACTCAAAACCTGCCTGGACACAGTCCTGGGCAGCCTGCTCAAGGTGACCCTGCTTGAGCAGGGTGATGGACAAGGTGAGGTCCAGAGGTCCTTCCCACCTCACCACCTCCCAGCAATTCTTTACTTCTGGGCTCTGGCCAGGCCAAGGGAGAAGCTCTCTCCAAAGGCTGGTTCCTGGGAAGCACAACCAGCCCCAGCACGGTCCGTGGCTTCAACGCAGCCCCAAGATGTGCTAACAAAGCTTTCCAACACCCCCGGCTGCAGCAGGGACTCCAGCGAGGGAAGCGGGAACGAGAGGTGCCAGGATGCGGTGACAAAACATGAGGCGGTCGCTCCCGACCTGAGACATCTGCCGGGGGCCACCTCGTCCTCCACGTTCGGCAGCCAGCTCCGAACGAGCCCAGCTCCCTGGAAGAGTGGCCTCAGCCGTGCAGGGAGGCTGGGACCGACTGCAATTGCCCACCTTCCCAGCAGCCCTTTGCAAAGTCACCTGAATTAACTCGGAAAGGGAATTCTTCTTCCTCCAGGGTGTGCCAGAAACCCAGACTTTGAGGCAGTTCAGGGAAAGATGGTGCTATTTCCATGCTGTTGCCAGGACATTCAGCAGAACTCGAGCTCCTCCCAGCTCAGAAAACATTCTCCTCCCCACGCATCAAAACCTCGGTCTGCACGGAAGGGAGGAGAGCACAGGAGCTGGCGGCGGAGAACGTGGCTAAGCTGCCTCTGACAGCAACCGACGCCGCGGAGATGCTGGAGGGAGGAAAGTCATCTACATCCCAGGGCAGGGTCAGGGAGGGAGGCATGAGGAGGGGTGACAGGCGCAGGACACTGGTGCCAGGGCACCTTCTCCCTTCCCCAGCAGCACCCACATGGGAGCAAGGGCCGCCGTTTCGCAGGTCCCTCCCAACATCGAGGCTGCAGCCAAGAGCCAGCGCCTTCCTCCAGCCCCCCACCGCCAGCCCCACGCCGCAGCAGGACGGCACCGAGCAGCCCCCCACAGAGCCCACTCGGGCGGGCAGGAGCTGCTGCGCAGAGCGGAGCTGCCGCTTACAGCGCGGTAGCAACGCCCGCTACATCCACCACCTCTCCCAAAACCGTGCCGCCCAGCTCCCCACATCAGCGGCTGCAACTCGGAGCCACCCTGGGGCTTGTCCCTTCCCTGCAGCTCCGAGGACAGCCAGGGTGACGGGCCCTGGGGCAGCCAGGGCCACGCTGCTGCCAAAGCAGCCCCAGCCCCGGGGCACGTCCCAGGCAGCCTCGCCAGCACCGAGGAGCAAGCGGCAGTGCCGCCCCGTCCACCCTCCTGCCCTCTCCGTCGCCGCAGCCAACTGAACCCCGATGGTGCGACGCGCTGGGGAACGTGCCGGGAAGCGGCGATGGAGCTGGCAGCCCAGCGCACCCCGAGGGGGCCCTTTTGTCTCATTCAGCACCAAGAAAAAAAAAAAAAAGATGAAAAAAAAATCAGCTTCATTTGTAATCCAGGATGCAGAGTGTGCACATAACCAGACGGAGCCTGCCAAGTCGTAAAGAGCCCCTGAGATCTGTTAGCAACACCCTGTGCGTTTTCAGTTTTCTTCTGTTCTCTTATTTCTTCCAGTAAAACCGCAGGCAGGCAGAGCTGCAGTAACATTACGCTCCAGCCCACCAGGCTCCCCACGACCCGCGACGCAGGCACGGAGCGGAGCGAGCAGCAGAAAGCTCTCCTGCCCTGCCGCTCCGCAGGCTCCAGGGATCGCACGGCAGATCGTACCGTGCGAGGGAGACCTAGCCAGCTCCTGGCATCAAAGCCGTTAACTCCAAGATGCTACAAGACGGGAGATCGCTTTTCATGACCCTATCCTCAGGAGCCCTGTCCTGTACCGTGGGCAGAGCGCATCGCTTCCCACGGGACGCCGAAACCTGCCACCCATCACCCCTGAGCCCCAGGCACTGCAACGCCGACTTACAGCATCCCACCTCCACACTATACCACGGCCCAGCTGCTTTCCCTCCGTTCTCCCCAACCTCTGGGAATCGGGCTTTTCCGCATCCTTGCTGTAGATATTCCAAAATGAGGGCACAGCTCGCGTCCCCCCAGATTGCACAAGCTAAACTCAACAAATACCCGTGCGCACGTGGTTTTAAGCCACGCAAGGCAGGTTTGGGTCCTGCCTGCTGCAAACTCAGCTCGAGGCTTTCCTGGGATGTTCCCTGGGTGGCTGTGCCGGTCCTTGCCGTCAGCTAAAGCAGCAGCTGCTCAGCCTAGAGCAGCCACAGGAGGTTTCCCCTTAGCTGATTTCGGCAAGGAGCTTTTCTTTTGAGCTCGCTCCCAGCCAGCCATCGTCCAGGCGAGGCTGCCACGCGTGCACGCAGAGACACCGGTGGCTCAGCCACCACCGCCCCACGCAGCGGCAGCGGGTCAAGCCTTGCTGAAGCGCAGCAGGTACCTCCATCCCCAACCCTAACGCGTGAATAGCGGGATGAAGGGCAGGGCAGGCTGAAAAAGGGGTTTTAGTGTCTACCCTGGGCTTAAGGCCCCCACGCAAGAACAAGGTGGGCCGGTACATGAACGCTTCACCATGAAGTTAAGCCTCCCACAGAGCCCCTGCATGTGCTTGAGCGGCACGCGGTAGACTGTTTTCTGCTCTCTGCCTCAGTTTCCCCATGAAAAAAATAGAGGAAAGAGCGTTTTCCCTCTCCTATTCTTATTTTATCTTAACGGGGAAACACATTTGACTTGTGGGTTTTTCACACAGAGGCTTGGAAGGGGCTCAGACCCGCCGACGCTAACACTGGCGAGGAAGAAAAAGCCTTCGCTTGTCTCCTCTTCCCAACCCAGCACAGCACATCTGGCCGCGCAGCGGCAACGCTGCACCCGCAAAGACGAAGCTACTCCAGGGGAGCAGAGGCCTCTCCTGCAGCGCAGGCGGCACCCGCTCCCCGTGCCCAGCCCACCGCGTGCCACCCAGCCACGGCGGGCGAGCGGGAGCCCGAGGGGACCTCCAGCAGCTTCCCAGTCACTCCCCGAGCCCCGACCAAGGCGGCGGATGCTCGGCAGCACCGCGTCAGAAACGCGTGTCGGAGTTAATTTGTGCCAGACGGATGGCACTCGGAGCAACGTTTAACCAAAAACGCCCCAGAAGCCTTGCGAAAGGGGCACAGACCTCTCTGAGCCGCCCTTGCTTAGCGCATCAAATTCTGGCATCAAAAAAATGAAAATATTTAAAAATCAGTTACTCCAGGCCTGCCCTGACCCTGCAGGCAAGCCAGCCGTCCCCCGGGGTCTGCGACAGCTCAAAGCCGAGCAGCAAAACCATTTTCCAGGCACCTCACGTTCCACCCAACACCCACCACCCCGCTGACGGCTGAGCCCCACGCTCGGCGGTGCCCACCGCGACGGTCAGCGCCAGACCTCCCAGGCAAGAGTCCCTCAGGCAATTCAAGCCATGCCCGCCTGCGAGATGGGCCCTTCCAAAAATTAAATCACAGGAAAAATCACATTGTTACTAATAAAATTATAGATAAGGAAATTAATTTGCTTTTTCTCCTCAACATGGGTCTAGTCCCAGAAAGCACCCGCAGCACCGGGGTTTACTGGCTTGCACTTAGGCAAAGCTTTTGGGGAAACATCACTGGTTTATGAGTCTGATGTTAAAGCAGGAGCCTCTGGCACAGGGTTTTTACAGGCTGAAGGGGTATCAGGGCACCTGACTCTAGGAGAGGCAGGGATGAGGGGCTCAGCCTGCCACGCCGAGGTCACTGGCTCCCCAAGAAGGGACCTGGCCGGGGCGGGCGGTGGGGATCTCCGGTCCTTGGTGGGACATGAGGTCTGCAAAGCCCAAGGGCTGCTGTGACCCCGGAGCCCTGCGTCCCCCCAGCACCGGGGGCTTCTGCAAAGTGCCAGCATCTCCGCCTCCTGCGGCCCAGGGACTCGGGCGTCCGCAAGGAGAGAGCCCCACGGCCAAACCCCGGCAATAAGCCCCGGCTGAAGGGAGGTGAGCCCGTCCCAAACCTCAGGGTCACCTGCCTTGGACGTGACCTCCCACGCACAATCACAAAACCCTTGTAAAGCAGGCTGAAATGCCAAAACCAAGCACCCAAGGGCTGGGAAACGCAAAGATGGGACCCTACCAGCCTGAGGAAACACGCAGTTAAAGAGGGAGAGGGTGGGACGGCAGCCGCCTGCGTATTGCCGCTGCGTTGGGGACAGGAATATTAGGCTTTGCGTCCGAGTTACTGCTGGATGGAGAAGCCGCCGGCGGCGAAAGGGGCACATCCCGCACGGTACGAGCGGGAAGGGCTCCGGCTTCATCTCCCTGCCACCAAATAGAGCTGTAGTCACCCAGGCGGTTAATTAGCAAGCAGCCACTCTAGGACCTCGCTCCAGTGGCCGACAATTAACCAGGCCATCCCTCTGCTTCCTGCCCGGCCATGATTTATTCATCTGGCATCCCCGGTGGGTCGCAAAAGATAACAAGGCACCGAGCGCTTTGCCGAGCCCGTATGTCAATTTATTTCCCCTGCGCAGGGCTTCCCGGGTCAGCGGCCAGGAGCTTCCCGGGCACAACGGGGTGAGCGCCGAGCCCGAAGGGCCGGGGAGAGCCCGCCTCGCTGACCGGCTGCCCCCCAAAAAGAAAAAAGAAAAAAAGGCAGGAGCAGGCTCGCTGTTACCACGAGCAATTTTATCATGCAAAGCATCCCGGAGAAATCCCACCCGCTTCAAACGAGCGGAGCACTGACCTGGATCTCACCGAAACAACATGCCACATCTAATTAACAGAGGGACTCCCACCTCCTTCACCGCCCCCGGCGTTTTATAACGCATCGATTACTTCCCAAATAAAGCACCCAAGGCAGGGAGCTGCTCAGGACCCGGGATACTGGAGCAGGATGTTCTGCAGCAGCTTATCCCAGGCAATTTTGCTGAGTAGACACAAGGTGGGGGCAGGGGGGAAACATTATAATTTAAATGCTGTTTGTGCAGCAAATGCTGGGCAAGGAAGAGCACTACAGGACCTGGAGCTGGGTTTCTTCTGCAGCACCAAGGCAAACTATGGGAAGAAATTAAAAGAAAATAATAATAAGCAGGTTCTAGCTCTGCCAAGCACTTCCCTTCCGTTGTCCCGGGTTCATTGATACCTCCAGGTTGTTCTCCTTCAGGGGGACTTGGCCACTCCTTTGTATTAAATACAACCCCCCTCGCAGCAGGACTCAAGCCACAGTAACAGCAAAAGGCGATGACCCCAAATGCATCCAAAAGCCCTGCTGCATCCCAGCCAGTCCTGGGAGACAGAGGGCTTCCCAGTTCCCCTTCGCCAGGCTCTCCATGCCACTAACAGCCCCCCGACTTGGGGAACCCCCTCCTCCGCAGAGGCTCCTTTGCACCGTTCCCATCAGGTGCCGCCCTCCGGCTCAGAGCCGGGAGAAGCACCTCGGTTTCGGCTGAAAGGCACCCCTCCCGTACGCGGCACGCCGGTACCTCCGTCCGCCTCTCACACGCACCCTGCAAGCTCACCCCGTCAGAAAAAATACCGTGGTCCGGACGGGTCAGACCCATCCAAGCCCTGTGGGACGAGTCAAGCCCCGGGGCAGGGCAGGATGGGTGCTGGTGGGGACCCCGGGGTCCCGGGTGCTGGATGCAGGACCCCGCGTCCCCTCGGTGTTTGGAGCACAGGGAACGGAAAGAGAACCTCCAGAAGAGGTTTGGCAGGGGGGTAAAAAAGAAAAAAAACCCAGAATCTCTCATTCCCTCCGTTTCAAGTTGCTCCCTGCCTGTAGAAAGCCTCCCTGGAAAACAAAGGCGATGGGGAAAAGCTCAGGAGCACCGGGAGACGGAGCAGGGCTGGCGTCGGCTCCACGGGGGCGGCGCCGGCGCGACACCCCCAGCCCCTCCGCCAGCCCCACGGAGGACAGGGAACGCTCCCGCTCCCCACGGCTGCCCACCTGGGCCGGGGGCTCGCCGGTACTTACTCCCACTCCTTCCTCCGCGCCTGCGGCGTGCTCTGCATCTTGTGCGCCTCGTGCGCCTTGATAATGTCCCTCTGCTCGATCAGCCCGCCCCGCCGGCGCTTGATAACGTCCGGGCTGACGGGGACGTACTGGCCGAGCCCCAGGTCGAAGGTGCTGCCCGTCTCCGTGCCGGCGTCGGCATCCCGGCACCGGGGCTCGTAGAGGGCATCGAAGCTGGCGGCGCGCGAGACCAGGGCCTGGGCCAGGCGCTCGGGCTCCAGCGGGTTGCAGGACCGGGTGGTTTGCATCAGGCCCAGCCGGCGCTTGCGCCATGTCTCCTCCTCGGGCAGGGCCAGGACGTAGCGGGGGGAGGCAGCTTCCAGCTCAGCCCCCCTGCCCGGCGCCGGGACGCCGACGGAGCACGTGCCGAATCCCAGCATCTCTGGTGCCGTTGTAGCTCATCACTCTGGAGGGGTACAAGACAGAGAGGGGAGGCTCAGGGGTTTGCTCCGCTTGCCCCCCAATTCCCTCCCTCCCTCCTGCGCCAACGGAAAGTCCCACTTCTCCCGGGTTTGCTGGGCTAGACCGTCCCACAGCAGGCACCGGGCACGCAGCACCGGACCCCCAAGGCTAGGGGAAGGGGCAGCACCTCCCGCCTTACCGCTTTCCTCCTCCTTCCCAATCTGGGCACCCCCGGAACCTGCCGCTCGCAGACCCCGCAGCCAGCCCCCCCGGCTCCCCGGAGCAGCACAGCCCCCCGCGGCTGGACCACGACGTGGCCAGCCCCCCCGCTGCCGCACGGCTGGGAAGAGGGGAGACGCGGGAGACCTGGGTCAAACCTGCTCTGCTTTTGCTCTTTTCGTTCTTTTTCTCTTTTTTTTCTTTTACAGGGGGTTAGGAGGAATGAAAGGGGCTGGCACGGCACAGCTCAGCTGGGAGCACAGCCTGGAGACCCCCAGCACAGCTCTCCCCATCCAGCCCAGCAGGCAGCGTGCACTCGCCAAAAAGCCGGACGATGCCAAGCGCTGCCCGCGCTCGGCTGCCTGCGCAGGCAGGGACGGCGCGAGCGGCACGCGTGCCGGCAGATGATGCAGTGGCCTGGTTAAATCCTCCTGAAGGAGGACTTAAAAAGCCCCAAAACGTGTCATTCAGACAGCAAATTGAGCACATCGTCATCTTAACACCTTCCCAGGGCGTTGTTTGGGACACCCGGACCCCTCCTCCTCCAGAGCAAACAGGGAGGTGAGAGCAGCCGAGCACAGAGGTTGGGAGAAAGGCTGAGAAATCACTACACCAGGAGCAAAAAAATCAAACATAGCAGGGGGAAAAAATAATCCAAGAGCAACTGAGAGGCCAAAGCAAACCCTGTGCTAGCCAAAATAAGCCTGACCTCGCCATGCCGCCGGGGCCAGGGTGCACGGCCCAGCCAGGGAAGCATCCCATCTCCTCGGGTCTGTGGTGCTGTGCTGCAAACGTGAAGCGCCTAAAGTTGCCCCCAGGTTCAAACCTGCCCGGCCCAAAGGGCTACCCACCCCTTGGCAAGCCCTCCAGAAAGAAAAAGGCAACCGCCAGTAAAAGCCTCAGCAAATTAAGTAGCACATGGATAAGAAGAGTTCGGCTGCTCCCAGCAAAAGCTATAGACAGATTCTTCACTTCACTACTTTGATGCCCTTGAAGTCACACGGGTAAGCAATTACTTTTTCCAAGTCAGTTCTGGGTACCTTTATAATATTCCATTTTTTTCCCCAGCTCCTGCCTTTCCTTTTCATATTGTTTTGCTCATTTACAATCCTCTCCTGCTAAAGTTTAACTCCTCATCCAGCCACGCCAGGTTTTGCTTTGGGGCTTTTATTTTGGGGCAAGGGAGGGGTGGTTTATGGGTTGTTTTTTTTAAAACCACCATTCTGCAGCCCTGCTACTCCCCTGGGGAGGCCGGGAGGCTTTCTGGCACACCAAGCACGAGCACGCCAGGTTTCAGCCACGGCGTGGCTGCAGCAGAGTCACCGGGACAATTAGCTAAGAGCAAACGAGGACACATCCCGAGGGCAGGTCCAGCATCCACACAGGCGCCTGCTCTCCCTGGCTTGCTCCAGGGACACTGGGGACTTCCAGGCTTGGAGACAAGTGAAAAAGCTCAAGCAGAGCCCTCAGATGAAACACTGAGAAAGTTTGAGGAAATAAAGAAAAATAATTAGCTCTGCCTCCACCGAAGCAAACAGGGCTCACGCTGCCAGCGGAACGAGCCACATTCCCTCCGGAGAAGCGACAAGCAGAGAGGGGAAGATGCCAGAATGTTTTGTTAAGGCAGGCTGATGAGGCTACACGCTAGCGAGGGTGCTCGCGGGATGCCACGCGCCACGTACGAAGCATCTGACATCAGGGTGTCCATCCGCCCATCTCCTAGCCCTTGGTGCCCCCCCTTCCACCGAAAACAAATCCACGTTGTTTTTACATAAACCCCGAATTAGTGGGAAAAACACCACATTTGTTCACATAATTCGGCTTCTGCTGTTTAAACACCAGCCCTGCCGCCTGCAAGGGGGAAAACCTACGGCAAGCCAGGACATGGCGGGGTCCGAAAATACGGAATTATCTGCTGATCCCATCTGTGGAAACCCAGAATGGGCCATGGCTGGAGCCAGGACCACGCAGCCAGCCGGCAGTCCTACCTCCGCGCTGGGTTTGCTTAATAACATACAACTCGGGCGCGTATCGGTGCCTCCAAACCCTTCCAGCTGCAAATCAACCTTCGCACGGGAATACACCCGGGTTTGCTGCGCAGCTCCCCGTTACCAGCTGGGCAGGAGAGGGCTTTGCAGCTCTGCTAATGATAATTAAGAACTAAGAAAAAAAAAGAAAAGAAAACAGCGCATCCACCTGTCCAACCCTCCCCGTGGTACCGCACACGGTTTCCCACTGGTGACTCCGGCTGTTGCTCACCGTCCGCATCCCCCGTCGCACGGCTCAGCCGGCTGCTGCAGGAGCAGAGGACATCGCTGCGCAGCAGCAGCGCCTTTGGCCGTGCTTGATACAGGAGATCCAAGGAACAGCTGCTGTTGTGACACATCGCAGGCTTCCAATACCAGAAAGTGAAGTTTCTAGAGGCTCTTACCTCCCAAATTTCGGTCTCAAGGTAGTAAGAGCCAGAAAATTTACTGTTTGCTCCTGCAGTGGAGAAATCATGTAGATAAGACCATCCCCACGGGGCACTGGGAGCAGCCAAACCGAATCGGAGAGGGGATATTCAGCTGCGAAAACGTTGCGCTTTCACCTGCGCAGTGGCTGGGAGCAGCCCGATGCTCCCAGCTCAACCCAGGGGACATCTGAGGCCACGGACCACCCAGCTGTGACGATGCACAGCTGGAGCTCAGCCTGTCTAGCAGGGATCTCATTAGAGGGATCATGCCCAGCATCCATCCATCCCCTCCCGCGCTGGGCTCGCCAGGGCCAAACAGGGACAGCACAGCGAGGGTCTCACCCCTTGGCCTGTGCGCCAACATGGGCCGAAACGGAGGGCAACTCGGGGCAGCAACCCACCCCGCAAACCAGCAAGAGCAGCCTTTTCGAGACCTCGGTATTGCAGAGCAAGTGACGGAAGAGGAGACACGCACGGGTCCTCTGCGGCATCCTCGAGAGATGGCCACGCGCCACCGGGGGCCTCGGCCCCATTGCCCGAGGTAGCCCCCAAACCGTGTGCCGCGGCCGAGGGACGCAGCCTCTGCGGGCAACCTGGACTCTCACACCGCATCTCCTTTTACCAGCTGATTAACCAACAAGAGCTGCAGCGAGAAGCAGGTTCCCAGCGGCACCGCTGACCTACCGAGAGGAAATTCCTTTTGGGGGTTGTCTCTGTGTATGTGTTTGTGTTACGATGGCAGCAATCCAGTCTTTAGCCAAGTAACTGGGTATTACCATAATAACTACACTCAGCACTTAAGGCACTGGCTGAGCTCTTTGCTCCCGCTATCTGAATAATCTTCACCAAAAGCCCCAGAATTAGAGCAGAGATGCTTGGCGTTGTGCCGGCTGGCGGGGGCCGATCTTCCCCAGGCGGCACAAGGGTCCAGCACCGCAGTGCTGAGCTCCAGCGCTGGCAGGAGCCCCAGGCGAGCAGGGTTGGACACCCCTTCCCAGAGAGGACACGAAGTCTCAGCCCAGGGTGGACAAACCCTGGCAGCGTTGTATGTGCCAAGCAGCAAAGCTGCCAGAGTCCTCTGACCGTGGTCCGGCAGCCTTCCCCAGGGAACTGGGGGAGGATTTTGGCAACTGCTGAGAGCAAGAAGCTGCTCGGATGCTGCTCCTTCCCCTTGTGAGCAAGCATCCCTCTTCTCTCCTCAATGAGGAGAGCACACAACAGGGACAAAAGCAAACTCCTCTGGGAGGGGGGTGTGTGTGTGTGTGTGTATATATATATATATATATAAAAAATATGAGAACATCACAGAATCACTAAGATTGGGAAGGACCTTCAAGATCATCAAGTCCAACCATCAATCCAGCACCACCATGTCCCCCAAACCATGTCCTGAAGCGCCACATCCACACGTTTTTTGAACACTTCCAGAGATGGCGACTCCACCACCTCCCTGGGCAGCCTGTTCCAATGCCTGACCACCCTCTCGGTGAAAAAATTTTTCCTAATATCCATCTAGGATGCTGCCTCCAAACATCCAAGCCAGGTAGAGTTTCTCTACTTCACCAGCCCACGGGGAACGTCTCTTCCCCCAGCTTGGCCACTCGCCCTGGAAACTTGCTCGAACATCTCAGTCCTGCTCCATCCTTCCTGGGGCATGGGGATGCTCCAAATCCATCCCCTGCCACGCCTCCTCTCTGGCTCGCTAACCTGCCTCTCCCAGGTCCTGGAGGCCACTGGTTTCCAGGACAATCAAATGCCCTCCCTGCCTCTCTCCGCTGAGCTGTGCTTACCCAGAGCAGCTAATTATTAGTCCCTGCTCAAGGGGAGGAGGAGAGCTCATGCAGCACGGCTGAGCACAGCACTAAACCTCAGCGCGAGGAAGAATTTCAGCGTGGGGCCCCTCCAAACAGAGACAGATGGGCTGCGAGAGCGACTGATTCATCCTCATGGCCTTTTCCTCTCTTGCCACGTGTACTTCCCCTCACAGTGGCATGGATGCCGCGGTGGGCGAGCACCCCTCGGGCCAGCTCCGGACCACCCCGGTCCCCCAGCTCCTCTGTCTTGCACCGAATGCGGCGGCTGGGTCTGCACGGCACGGTGGCCGTGGGAGCCGGCTGGCCAGGGCGAGCTATTTTTAGTCGAGTCATTTATTACTGGGTAAGGTTTGTTGGATTAAACCCCCACGACCAGCAGGTTTGCAGCAGCTCTGCTGGGAAGAGCCGCTCCCGACACCCCTGGTACCCAGCAAGGGCCAGTGCTGCATCCCACGGACGGGAGCTTTGTGCGACACCAGTGATGGAGAGACTTAAGCAAGGAGGGAAAGGGGAAAAAAAAAAGAAGAAGAAAATAAGAGACATCTAGAGGCAAAGGCTCCTTGCACAGACCTATCCCTACGCTCAGCAAAAGGTACAGGGTCAAACACGCCAGTACAGCAGAGCCAGGGGAAGGCAGCACCGCACACACCGGCGCGCTCGAGGCAGAGAGACACGGTGCCTTCAGAGCAGGGCTACTTGGCTCATTTCTCAAGAAACATTCATTTCTCGTTGCCCATTCGCATATAAGCGACTGATTTTGGGGCCTTCACAGCACTGAGACACTACAGCAAAACCCCCTGGAACGACGGCAGAGATCAGACGGAGGAAAGAGCACAGCTCCGAATACCCGGGGGCTGCCTGGGGCCAGGAGATGCTCCGGCACCAGCCATCAGACAGCCTTTTGTCTAGGAAATGGCTTTTGTTCTGCCACGCCAGGATTTCCACGGCTCGGGCAGAGCCTGCTCCCCGGGGCTGAGCACTGCTCTGCTTCCCGGGAAAAGCCCCCCCGGACGGGGGTCAGGCTGCTGCTCGGACCCCATCCCGGCTAGGCAGCAGCTCAGAGGCCAGCGAGCCCACAGTGGGGCCGAGGGCTCTGCCCACGCCGGCGGCAGGGTAGCGCAGCCCCAGGCACGGAAGCCCTCCCGCGGAGCGCCGCTCCCAGGGGAACCGGCTTTAAGGATATCAAAACATGAAATTATCTCATCTCTCCTTTAAGAGCGACTGTTAAACAACCCCACTACTATTTATATAAACGTACGTCAAAGAGATCAGCCCTCCATCTCCGGCACAGAGGGGCTGGAGAGCCAGGGACCGCCCGGAAAGCAGGACCCCAGCCCCGGGGCTGGCTGTAGGCAGTGAGCCCCAGCGATGCTTTCGGGGCCCGGCTGGGGCAGCGGGGAGAGACAGGGGTCTGGCCGGCCTGACATAGGGATTTCAGTGATGGGGTAACATCAGGCATGGGCAGCAAGGTGTCCCGGTGCTTGGGAACGCCCACGCCAACAAACAACCCAACGCCCAAATTTCTTCCAGCATCGCTTTTGAGACCGTCTCACCTCTTCCAGCTCTTCCCGCGCCCCTCGGTGCCAGGCAGACAGAGGTTTCTGCATCTCAAGGCAAGGCACCCCTCATCGCACGCCCATCACGCCCGCAACCCGCCACCCCCGATACCAGCCCCACACCAGCACCGACCCCCGCCGGCATCCCAGCTGCCCCGGGAGGGCAGAGCAAACGCGCACGGGCAGACCTGAGGGCGCGATGGGGACTGCCGGACGGCGCCCGGGCACGGCTCGGTGTTTCCCTGCCTCGTACAAGCTCTTCCCCCGAGCCGGACCGAGGGGAGACGTATCGCTCCGGCGGGTCAGTGCTGGACCAGTGCCGTGCTAGGCGAGCCCCACTGCTCTGCAAACAGCACGGGACCGAGCCCGGCAACAGAATAATCGGGGACGGGAAAGCGAGCCGTGATCCGCGTCTAGAAACCAGCGGTGCTCGGAGCTGTACGTACACATAGGCAGAGAGCGTGCCCTTCGGAGTTTGCTTTCCAAAGAAGGGCAGAGCCAGGACTTCTTCAGATAATTTCCAGCTGCGATCACCGGGCCACCCTCCAGGAACATAACCCTGCTGCTGCAGAAGAGTGCAGGCTGCCGCCCCGCCGGGGCCGCGCCGCCCTCCTCCCGGGCTGCCGGTCGCTCCCGCAGCGCCGGGCAGGCCGCCAGCACCGACATAAAGGGCACATACGGAAAAAGCCCCGAGCTGCTGGGCCTTGAAACCGTCCCCTCACCCAGCCACGGGGCGGGGGGACGGCAGCATCTCCACAGCCCAGCCCGCCATCCCCTGGATATTCGGCGAGCCAAGAGCCGATGCACGCAGGTAGTCACGGGCAAAGCACCACCATCCCCGAGGACGGCCTGAATTCGGGCTTTAATTAGCACAGAGCAGCAAAGCTGGCTCTGCACGTCGCACCTCGGCTGCTCCTGCACCCGGGGATGCGCGAAGCCGCGCTACCGAGCCCGGTAACTCAGAGCTCAGAGAGAACAAGCGACCCCAAATGACATCAGGGTTCAGCATCAGTCTCCACCACTCTCAGCCCAAAAGCAGTCTCAAGAATTGCCAAGGTAGAGAAAGGAGCTGCCTGGCACGAGCCAGGGCATCTTAGAAGTTGCTGTGCAACAGAGAAAGAAAATGCTTTAAAAAAATAAAATACTGGCCTCTGGGAAACACTGCTGGCAGAAGACAGCCCAGCGCTTGCTCCTCGCTCCGGAGCACCCGAAATGAGGCAGCAGGGGCTGAGAACAGGGCATTGCTTTTGATGTAGGAGATCAGAAACCCAGGTCAGCTTGAAACCACGGATACGGAGAGGAGTTGATATAAATACAGAAGGGAAAACAAGGACCCATGAAGCATCCAGGCCTCTTGAGCACTGCCCTGGGAAAAGTTTGCTCCCCTGTGCCGAGGCAGACTGAACGCACGTGGTCCCAAGATGGGCCATGAGACGTGGGAGCTGCTCGGTCTGGGCTCCCCAGAGGGTGGTCGTGGGTCCAAATGGCACCCGATGCATCCCGGGCATTGCCAGCACATGCCCCGATTCTGGCTTTGCGCTACAGCTTACGGCTTCTCCAAAAACGCCTGGCTTCGCCAGGCGCTGCCTGCCGAGACGGGGCAGGAAGGACCCACGCACGGCTCGGGCTACAGCATCGCAGGAGGACAGCACCCCGTGGCCACCACCCCAGCCAGCCTTTTGGGTTCCCTCCTTGCATTTCACCCCCACCGGCCTCAGTGGCAGCTCTTTCAGACTGCCCTCCTTCCCTCCAGCCGGGAAACTTAACCAAAAATAACAACAAAACTCGTGTTTAACCTAGCAAAGCCAGAGAGAAAAAGTTCTCCTTCCCAACGGTGCCTTCACCAAGGTGACTCACAAACCACAACGTGTGTCATTACTTAATAGACCCGCAAAGGCAATTATATGATCATGCAAACACCAGATTCCCGGCACAAGGAGTCACAGCACCCCTGAGAGGTTAAAACAAAGGGATGCTTTAAAGGTGAGCGACAGCAGGCTTTATTCTTCTTTGACTTTTGTTCTCATCACGTACAAAGACTCACTGAAAAGGTCTTATTGTTTGTGCAAAGAAAAAAAAAAAGGACAGTCTCTTGCACAAATTGCACGGTGAAGAAGGAAAAGGGATAGAGAATAAGTCTGTCCTGCCGTGCTGAAGGCTCGGAGAAGAAAGCGTGCTCTGCGTCCCCGCTGCGAGGACCTCACCAGTCGCAAGGACGAGGCAGAGCCCCCGACGCGATGGGCATCAGGCGGTCGGGCCGAATCACTGCGTAAATAGAGCAAGACCTTCCCGATTCAAGCGAAAAGGAAGACAGGCAGGTTTTCCTTTCGCTCCTTCACCCAGGTCTTCCATAACCCTCCCCGTTTACCTTGCACTCTGCAGAGAACGGGGCGGGTTTACGTTTTACCTTATCCTGGCTTGAGCTGGGTCGGGATAAATGGACAATAAAAAGGTATTTCTTGCCTGTCAGCATAACAGATGCATAAATCAGGCCTTTAGCAAGCAATCGGCTTCCCTGCTGGAGTCCAAAGGGTGGGAGGGTACGCCTCAGGACACTCAGCTGCTCGGGACAAAGGCCTGGACCAGCCCCTGCTCTTCCTCCCCCTCCTCATCCTCACCTGTCCCTGCCACCCTCAGCCACTCATCCCCTGCGCCCAGCTTCTCCCCAGTCTCTGCAGTATGGGAGATGGGAGGAAGACAAATAGATGTTCACGAGGAGCTAAAAAGAACATTTCAGCAATCCTGCTTTTTTCCATCAGGAATAACAACCTGGCTCAGCAAGCGCCCAGTACTCTCCTCCCACGAACGCCCACGCACCCGGGGGGTCCCAAGGGCCCCTTCTCCTCCTCAGGGGGTGTCACCAAATCCCTCGGGAAAGCCTGGGTTCTTCCTGACGGCTCCTAAAGGCAGCCACGCTCCCAGAGCCGGAGGGGAGCCACGGGCTAAGCCAGCCTGGGCAGCTTCTGGAAGCCACCCGGGCAAGAGGGCAGGCACAGAGCGCGGCGGTTTGAGGTGCCGATCTTTCAGATACGTCCAGTCGCCACAGGCCTCCCCCCCTCCCTCCAGCAACGCAGCTTTGCCCCCAACCCCGGTGCCAATTCCTCCGCCACCACGGTCCTTGTCGCCCACCGCCCGCGGCGCTTCGCCAGCGCCGGCAATTCCAGCGCCTGCCTTCGGGATCAAAGCCGCCGCCTTATCGTCAGGCTCCCTCTCCTCCTCAAACCACTTCTCCATTCGACAAGAGCTCATCCAGCTCCGCTTTCCCTTCTCTTATCAGTTTGCATCACTGGCATCGAGCCGCTAATACCACGATTGCCTCCCCTTCTTCTCCTCTTTATTTGTGGCATTATTTCATCGCTGCCGTTTCATCCCTCTGAAGCACATTGCTCAGAATAATTTATATCAAAGCAACCTTCCTGCCAGATAGCTGCTTCGTGGGACACATGCACCGCACAAAGGAGCTCAAAATAAGGATGAGATTAATTCCCGGAGGCGAGGAAGGCAGGCACGGCCAGGGATAACAGCCGAGCCGCAATCGCCAAGCTCCGCGCTGCCGATAGCCAGAGCCTGGGAAGATCCAGCAGGCAAAGAGCAACGCACATCCTATTTCTTAACACTGTTCCTTCTATTTCTTGAGACACACCAGTCCAGCCCAGCATCTCCCCCAGTCCTGGCTGAGCAGCCGGACCAGGCACAGAGCTAGAAGGAGCGTTGCTCTGACCCAAGCTGACTCCTTCGCTTGTCAGCGCCATCTCTCTCCCAAAACGATGCCCGACAGCTAAATTAGCTCATAACCACCACGAAATTGGCCCTTTTACAGCAGCGTGTGTTCTTGGACTCTACTGTATTTGCAAACATCAGCAATCACGCGGCGGAGCACGGAAGCGGCTGCTAATCAGCAGCCCCCCACCCATCCCTCTCTGTCTCCAGGCAGGCAGACGAGGCTCTTCCGCGGGTGGCACACAGCTCTTTTTGCAAGAGGAAACTGCCGTCTGCAATTTTTAAGATGTCTCGATGACGGCTGAGGACCGGCAGCACAAGACTGCCGGCGTACGTCGCTCAGCCTGCAGCCGCCCGGGGGTTCCTTCTCCAGCCCGGCTGCCTGGTGCTGCCCTGGAACTCGGCACCGCCGCTTCCCGGGCACGCTCACACCGGACACCAGCGGGACCATTTGCTTTCAGAGCCTCGGCGACTCCGAAGCAGGCAGTGCTATTTCTGGCAGCGTCACTCCTCCTCTCTCCTCTTGCCCGCTCGGCTCCTTCCTAAATAGTTTAACGCCGTTGACTTCCCCATGCCAGCCACCCGCCGTCTGCCGGCGGGCTTCAGAGCACCGGCAAGATACTCGGGCAAGCTGGAGTGATCCAAGAGGTTATCCTTCACGGTCCCCAGCCCCTCACCTCCATCTCTTCAAGTGGCAGGGTCCAAAATCCATCCCTCCCAGGAGAGTACCGCGCCGACACATCCATCCTTCCCGGGCTGGAGCTGATACGCGACTCCCATACAACATTTAAGGTTTAAACCAGATGGGATCCTCGGTCTCAGAGAGCACCCAGCGTAGCCTCCGCGGAGTCAGCACTGCAGCCAGGACCGGGGCTCCCCGCAAAACCCAGGCTTCCCTGAAAGCAGCAGCTGCTGGGACCCAGCTTCTGGCCTTCCCCAGCTCCAAGAAGCTGCTCACAGGCTCTGCCCCATGGCTACCCCGCACTGTCACCGATACTCACCCCTCTGCGACCGATACTCAGCTCATAACCTACACTGGGGTCCAGAAAAATAAGTGAAGGCAACTGGTCTGTCCTGGTCCTTTTTTCTGGCCTAAAACCTCCAAGGGAAACAACGGTAGCATCCCGACAGGGAGGAAGAAGCCTTTGTGTCCAGCCCTTTGCGGCTCCCTCTTCCTCTGCCCTTCCCGTTCTCTGGCACAATCCTTCATCAAGGAAACACCAGTTGGACACCAAGACATAAACCTGTCCCATCTCTCCTCCAAAAACACCCTTGAGCAGAAGTACTGAGCACCTTCAAGCCAAAGCTACTCCAACACACGGGCTACCCCCTTTGTCAGCCAAGTACAGACCAGAGCGGACACCCCACGTACCAGCCACCCCCCAGGCGCAGCCCACGCACCCTGGGGACGTCTCCCCGTCCTTGCGCACCCAGGCCACGTCTCGCACGGAGCAAGACGAGCTGCTCGCCGGAGATCTGCATGTGCAGCTCTCCCAGTACTCACCCTTCCCGCGCCTCCCGAGACACCCTGCGTCACCCCCCGCACCCTTCCCTGCTCACGCTTGCGGCTCGTTTCCAGGTTGCACAGAAAACCTGGCCTCAGAAATTCAGTAGCGAAGCTTGTCAACACCAGCAAGAGCACTAAGAAATCGTCAAGCCGTCCGCAGAGCAGCTTTCCAAATGGCCGGCACCCCGCGGCGTGGGGGACGCAAGGCTGGCTGCGGGTCACACGCGGCCACCCAGGGACTTCCAGCCACAAGACTCAAAGCAGCCTCAGCGCCCAAGTTGAAACTTCTCAGAGGCAAGAATAGTCCGCAGCAGTTTTAGGCTCCTTCCAGCCACCTCGGATCTCCGGCCGAGAGCTGGGGGTCTCTCACATCGCCCCCACAAATGGCCGGCAGCCGAGCCAGCGCTGCTGGGTCAAGCTCCTTCCGCCTGCAGGTTTTCCCCGTCCTATTTGAAAAAAAAAAATCAAAGCGAGCAATTCAGATAAGGATCCGAGCACTAAGTGCGTGACTACGGTGCGCTGCTTCGTCCAGATGTGACCCAGCACATCTGGACCCCAGGAAGCAGCGCTATGGGCACAGACCCCACCGCACAGCCTAACCTCCCGAGCAGGTTTTGACCAAGGATGCTACGTGCCAAGCAACGCACCCTCCAAAGAGGCTCAGGAGGTCCCCGCAGCCCACGGGAGCTTTAACGCGAGACCAATACAGAGCGTTTCCAAAAATCCCGGTCTGCCGCGAGACGCGGAGCACTGCGTACATACAGCCTGCTTGAAACGGCTAACAGATCGCATTTATTCCGGGCTTGCTACTTCCATATGCCAGGGGAAAAAAAAGCCCAAAACCAGAGCAGCGATGATAAATTTCTAAAGCTACTGTAGCAAGGAAAAAAGAACCATCCTGTAGCAGAAGCAGCCTCATGCCATCTCCCAGAAACTCCCTGTGCTGCGAATGCCAAATTATTAAGTCAAAAGGAAGAAGGGGGAAAAAAATAAACCCTTCCATAACAGATTGCTACTGTGTTCCCTTTCAAAAGGGCAACACTAATCATGGTCCCTCGCTGCCGCTTTCGTATTCAGCGTCCCCTTCAGCAGCTTGTTATTTAAGTGGTAAAACCCACACCTTCGCCCTGGGGTCCAAAGCAGGGCACGGGAACACAGGCTGGCCCCACGCTGCCCAGGCAAGAATCCAGCCGCCGAGCTGTCACCAGAAGGGACTTACCCAGGGCTGGCAGAAGGGACCAGGGCTCATCGTAAACCCAGTAGGAACTGGCCCGACTTCACCCATCCTCATCGCTGCGCTTCACCCCAGGGACCACCGCATCCCCCCGGGGTGACGTGCAGGGCTCGGAGCCGCTCCCGTGCCAAGCGCCCGGTCACGGCAGTGGGCAAGGGACAGGGGCAGGGCACCAGCCAAGGCTGCACGGAGCTACCAGTGCTCCTCAGCATCCCCAGGGCCAGCCCAGACGGCAGTTTTCCATCCAGGAAAGCCTCAGGCAGCAAGCCCCTCGCCCCAGCCAGCCTCGTGGCAGCGGCGCGGGGTGCGGGAGGGGAGAGCCCACGGGTGCTCACCTCGGGCTGCACCACCCGCGTCTCCCGCAGCTCCTGCCATGGCTCACCCAGCCCTCGTGGTGTCCTGGGACTCCGCACCAGCTGCCACGCCGGGACCAGGTAACCCCTCTGGATCCAAAGCGCTCCTTCTTAAAAATAGGCTCTACCTATGACTCTCCCAGCTCGCACGGGCGTCATCACCCCGGCCCCGGCGCGCTTCCCGATGTGACTAACGCCAGCGGCGCGTGACTAACGCCCTGTCCCGCGCCGGGGAGGGAGACGGCCCCCAGCAGCACAGGCAGGCACGAGTGGGCGGCCGAGCCGCAGCGTTTTGGCTGGAGCGAGCTCTCCCCACCTCTTCCTCGCAGGGTTCCTCCGTGCGTCTCGCCCACCCCGCCGGCACGCACCATCCCGGGCTGCGAGAGGCTCATGGTGGTGCCACCCGCCTGCGGCATCCAGCGGCTCCGGCCCCGGCGCAGGCACAGCACCACAGGGATGCTCCGACCAACGCTCGGCCCCCAGGTCCCCCCCACGGAGCTAGGGCCAGGCTGCCATCCCAATCCAGCGCTGCGTGCCCGAGGGACCCTGCAAAGCTCGTGAGGTTTTGGTTATTTCCGAAAGCCCTGGAGCCTGCAGGCAGGAAATGGGGGAAGTCTCAGCTCCTGCAGGAGGAAAGGCTGGCCCAGCCCCTCGCACCCGCCTCGGAGATGCGATCCTGGCTCAGCACTAGATGAGCAGTCGTGTCTGACAATCCCCAAAACCATCCAGGCTACCAAGGTCTTGGGGGGGAAGGAAAAAAAAACAACACACAAAACCACACACCAAGGAAGATGCCGATTTCCTGAGGAGCCCAGAAAACAAACATGAGTCTGGAGGAAAGGTGGGAAGAAATGCAGTTGTTTGACAGCAAGATGAGGAAATGGAGGCAACAGCATCCTCAACCACACCGAGTATCACTGCAAGGCCACCAGAATGAACTGCTCCCCAGGCAAAACAAGACCAGACCAGAAGTCCCTTCCAGCCCTCCCTCCACAGCCTCAAAGCTTCAGAAAGCAGAGACAGCCCTGAAGAGATAAATACAAGAAGTACTAATGGTTTTCACCTTTTTTTTTAGACCAAAAATCATTATTTTTACATGTTTCTGTATCCCAATGCAGTGTTTGCACCTCCTTGGCTGGAGGAAACAGCAGCCCAGAGCCTGCAGCCCTCAACCCTTGAATCCACAAAACTAGAGACCCCAAAAAAGGGGAGAAAAGGGGCTAAAATCCAAGCAAAGACATCTAATGCAACCAGCGTGCACGGAGACATTGAGCCACCCATACCCTCCAGCCCTTTGGAAACACATTAAACGCTCCGAGACAGCTTTTATGTATTGTGCTGGGAACCGTGCATGGCCCGAGGGAGGTTATTTGTCTTCTCCTCCCAGTGATGCACAGCAATAGCCGCCGGCAGCCTGGGTGATGTAAGGGCAGCGGGGCAGGACGTGCACGAAAGCGCCAGCATCACGCAGGCAGCACCTATTTCTGCTGACTACATCCACCCGGTCCAGCCTCAGCTAGAGGAGCCCCACGCCGAGGCAGGGGATGGGAAGGTCAAGACTCAAAGATCTCCCTCAACCCTCATTTTACACACCCAAATATCATCATACAGATGAAACCCCCTCCATTTGCATTTCTGAGCCAAGGGTCCTTCCCTCCCCACTGTGCCGGTACAATTTAGACCGCCACAGCAAAACAGCTTTACCTGGTCAGACATGAGCATTTCTCAATGCAATTCCATAAAGCAACGTTAATATTGATGTGCTACAAGAGCACGAGATGGGCCCATCGGTTCCTGGTACAGGCTACTCATGTTTTCTAATAGCAAGAATCCAATATCACCTGGAAGGGAGATTTGTCAAGCCACAGTGCTTACCCTGTAGCTCCAGGAGCCACGTTTCGCTTATTTGCCTAGTCTGCCTCCTCCAATATAAAAAAAACCCACCCTGAATTATTAAAGGAACTGATGAACAACATAGCGAGATGAAAATACTCTAAGTTGCTCTCTCATATCTGTCCAACTTGTTTTTTTAAAGCATTTAAATCCTCACTTTGACATAATACCGCTCCTGCTGCAGGGCACTCCAATCACAGCGTAAGCCTTTTATTAATAAAACACATATTTGATCCAATAGAGCAGCTCCAGTCTTTCTTCCCACCGCCTCACGCCAGCTCTCCCGCGCTGGCACTGCGGGCAGGATACTCCTCCGAAGACGAGTATCACCCGTACGTGTGTGCACACACGCTTTCCTTTCTCCCCCTCTTCCAGGCCCAGAGAAACAAGCAGCAGTGTGCCAGAGCCCCCTCCCCTGTCCACATCCCCTGCGGGCAGGAGCACTGCGCTGCTGAGAACTGGCCCCCCTCCTCACTTCGGTGCAGAAGTGACTGCGTTCGTCAGCCCTGGGAATCGCTCCCGCCCTCCGCACCCCACGTGGCATTCCCTGGGGCACGGAGCGCCCCAGCGGCACCCACGCCCCTCGCGGCGTACAACGGTCCACCTCTACAAAAGCAGCTGGCGATGCCGTCAAAAGGGTCAGGGTAAAGCATCAGGCCCTCCTCCGTCACCTGCGCCCCTGGGAAGGGCTGTCTGAAGACATCCACCGTGCCGGGGCTCCCCGTCTCGCTACCCAGCGCCTCTTCCGAAAGCCTGGGCCAGGAAACTCGCCCGTTTTGGCTGGGGTGGGAGCCCCGGGGGGGTCGGTGCCCGAGCTGCCCGCTCTCTCTCCGAGAGCTGCTCCGCAGCCCCCGGCAGCGGTTTGCGTTGCACGCCAGGGAAAGCATCCGTGCCTTCGGCTCCGTTCCCGGGGCGAGCTGCACGGCACGGATGATGGAAGCAGAAGAGAGATCACATATGAGAGCTTTCCAAAATTAAAAACAAAAAGAACAGCCTTTGGGGAAGAGGCCAAGAAAATTAAAACATTAATTCAGATTGCAGCTTTTGCTCCGAGCGAGCTCGAGTCACCCAAAAATCCCAATGCCGGATAGCAGTGGGTGCGAGCCCGGCTCCGAGCCGCAGCCCCATCCCCAGGCACACCAAAGCCCTCTCCATCACCCCAGAAGCCCTCTCTGGGGCAGAGGCTGGAAAGCCGCCTTTCTCCAGAGGGAATCACGGGGAAAACAAGCTCCAGCTCTCAAGGAACAGAAAGAAAATTAACTACCTGGAATAACAAGTAGGAAACAGGTGACAGCTTCGAGGCTGATAAACCCTCCCAGCAACACTAACAGCTTTCTGCATGAGCAAAACAGATAAAGTGACTAAAACAAAGTCACGACAGTCACAAGTAAGTCGAGTGAGACATGAGAATGACTGAGTAAGTTTTGGCAGTTGGCTGGAAAAAGGTGTTGGGGGGGGAAAAAAAAAAGGGCAGGTAGAGCCAGCTGCAGCATCCCTGCCGCCCAGCTCCATGTCCAGCCGTAAGCCGGCCACGGGGTGCTGGGAGAAGAGCAGCACCTCTCCGAAGGTCCTACACAAGAGCAAGGACTAAGGCTAATATTTGTGCATTGCCATAACTTACTGGGAGAAGAGTACAATCCCGCAGAGTGAGAAATTCTCCCTCCCAGAGCTTTAATAACACGGGCGAGCGCTGCCGGTGCGGGGGGGGGGGGGCTGTGTGCGGGGCAGAGACCTGCTGAGCAATGAAAGTGTCAGTCCAGACGCTACTGGGGCAAAAAAGTGCCAAGAAAAGGGAGAAGGGGAGGAAGGGAAGTCATTTGTAGCTGGTGGAAACAGTCTACTCCAGCACAGCAGACACACTTCATTTCAATTTTGCTTTTTATATCACATCTACCAGAAGAAAAACACTACCAGATTTTTAAAATGGCTTTCAAACCTACAGCCTTCAAACCTTCAACTTCCTATTCCAATGTGCGACATCAAATTCAGGTGTTTCCAAAGCTTCTACCCTCTCCTCACACCCCTCTTGCTTGCTCTCCTGAATCTGCCTGGTGCAAACCAGCTTTGCTCCACAGAAGCATTTCAAACTCCAACCCAACTGCTGCCTCCGGGGCCAGCGAAATTCCTGTGCATGGCCACACGCCGGTCCAACACGCAGGGTGCCCGTGGGCTCCCCAGGCCACCAAGCTGCACCGTGAAGAGCCATCTTCCTCCTTCCCTTCCTCAGCATCATCCCAACACCTGAGGGCATCCCTCGTCCCCCGTGACAACGCCCTCCGAGGGCTTGGGGGTCTGCTCAGCCCAGCCCTGCTCCCTGTGCCAAGAGCTGCCGAGGGGACAGCCCCGGGCGGGGACGACACAGCCCCGGGGCGGGGGGGGGACGACAGCCCCGGGCAGGGACGACACAGCCCCGGGGGGGGGGGGCGGAGGGGACTACAGCCCCGGGGAGGGGGACAGGAACGACAGCCCGGGGGGGGGGGGAAGGGGCACACAACGACAGCCCCGGGCGGAGGGGGGGGGGGACAGCCCCCAGAGCTCAGCGCCAGCCGCAAGGAGCCGGGTGAGGAGAGGGCTTAAGGGAGGCCAGGCAGTAGGCGGGGGTGAGGGCATAGGGTGCGAGGCTGGTGGCTTTCCAGCCTGGGGCAGAAGCAGGTTGGAAGGGGGGTAGAGAAGATGGACAGACGGGTACGAAGGTGAACGTGGACGAAGCGATGCTCTCCAGCCAGGAGCAGCCTCCCACAGCCGCCGGGCCCCATGAGCACAGGGTCGCTGCACCCACCCCACCCCAGAGCGGCCGGGGAGGGAGCGGGGCTGACACCCGACCCACTCCTGCTGCCTCTCCGCGCCGACACCGAGCTCGGGGACAGCCCGGCTGCCGCAGGGAATAGGGGGGCTGCGCTCCCCATCTCCTCCCACCGCCTCCCTGGCTGTTTGCACCCAAACGTCCGCCCTGGCACCGCCCGAGCTCACGCCTCGGGCAGAGCGGGCAGCGGCAGGCAGGGACCTCGGCTCCCGGAGCAGAAACACGGGAGGTGCCGGCAGGACAGGCAGGACTGCGGCAGCCAGCCCCGGCAGAGAGACTGAGGACCTGGAGCAGCCTCCAGAGAAGCACCAGCCGCCGGGTCGGAGTATGGAGGCAGGGACATCATCACACACAAAGCAAAGAGGACCAGGAGGAAGGAAGAGGAGGATTTATAACTCCCCGTGTAGATGGGAAAAGCCACGTGAGCATCGTCTTGCCAGACGAGGCCGGTGAAAGCGGCGGCCGCCGCCACGCGCCAGCACAGAGCGAGAGATCACCCCGGTCCCCCTTCCTCCTCCCGGGAATCTGGCACCCTGGAAAAACCTGCCCAGCCTTTACATTTTGCAAACCTCGGCTCTAAAAATAACCATCGGTGCAAGTGACACATTTTGAGCAGAGCCAGCGAGCGGCAGCCCACAGAACCAGACTCACTTAGCATCAGAAGAGATGTGTTTTGTAAACAGGTTTGGGTTTTTTGGGGTTTTTTTTGGTTTGGTTTTTTTTTTTTAAGGTTGCTTAGTAAGCTACCGATCAAACAACCAAAGCCATTTGTCTGATGTGGCAGAAATGGAGGGGGGACCCAACAAGGGAGGAAAAATCCCACAGAGGATGGGATGGGGAAAACTCAAGGGCTGGACCCCGTTTTCCCAGTGCGTCCCTCTTGCCTTAACTCACACTTTTAAGCCCGCAGGAGGGGTCCCAGCTCCGGCCATGCCTGCGGCACGATGCCCCCTCACCAGCTGCTGCCGCAGAGCAAAAACCCTCTTTATACAGAAAGCAGAGCTGCAGCGACGGCCAGACAGACATCTCCCACCCTCCTCCCCGCACCCCCGGGTAAGCGGGGTGCGATCCTGCCCCGGCTGCTGCCGCCGCTCCCCGGGGGCTGGGATGATTGGCAGAGTGCAGAGCAGAAGGAAGAGTCACCCAAACTGTTGCTCAGTTAATCATGGTAATTAGCCACCGTCTTGAGCGACTCCCATTAGTTACAGCCTGATTTTCTCAGGCACAGCCAGCATGCAAGATTTCAATTAAAACTCACCACGCAGCCAACTTGGAAGTAGCCACCCCAGCCCACCACGGTGCTCATCTAGGACACGAGAACATGCAGAAGAGGTGCTCCTTTCCTCGAAGGACCCAGTTTAATTCGTTTTAAACCGGGTCTTGCTTCCCAGCCCTGCTCGAGAAGCCTCGGCGCCCGCACACTGGCTTCGCGGAGCAGATGCCGGAGGGCTGGAGGGAAGAGGCTTGCGCTTTTCCCACCCGCTGCTGGCATTGGATCCGTGCCTCGAGCACAGACCAGAGCTGGGATTGCTCTCTGGAGCTGCGCCCGCACGCTCCCACCGCCGCAGGAAGCCCCGCGAGACTCGCACCCCACGGCAGGCAGGGCGGCACAGGCAGCCTGCCTGCACGCTGCCCTGGTTTTGGGGAGCAGGCTCACTCTGCCTGCAAGTGAAGAAGCAAGCTAGCTCTCCAGGGCTCTTTGCTGGCGGTGCCAGGCTGCACAGAGCCCTTCACCCGCCAGCACCCATCCCTAAAAATCACACACGACGCCTCAAGGATGGCTCGACATCAAGCGAGCTGCCCAGCATGGACTGGTTTCCTAAAAGCACTTGCACTGGTCTCCGTTGGAGGGCACGAAGCAGATGGACCCCCTCCCCGCACCCAGGGGAACAAGGGGTTAAAGCCCACCTTCTGCCTGCAGCTTGGAAAAAACAAGGCAGGGGAAATGCAAATGCTTTGCTGAACTAGAAAGCTTCATAAAAATATTAGCCCCAGCTTAACTGGCCCTCTCCAGGGCTCAGCTCATCATCACCCAGATCTGCCTACACCTCCCCGCTTTAAGGCACCTTTCCGGCTGATTTGGTGCTTATTTATAGGCAGCAGTCCTCGGAGAATTGCAGGAAGAGATGAAGCTCAGCCCCTTCCAGAGGCAGCTTGACAACTTTGAGCTTTCTGCTGCCCAGCTAAGGGAGGGGAGAGGGGACCAGTGCCGGAGGGAGCCGGAATCGGGCTCTGGCATCTCGAGCATCTTGCCCACGCCACCAGACAGGCGCTTTGTGCCAGGAGCTGGGTGTGTTTTTAACGGGATCCCCCATTCCCTGCTTGTTCAATGAAAGGAAATAAGAATATTTTGGTACCAAACAAATAGAACAACAAACCTGAGCCGGGCCGGGAAGTGCGGATGCTGAGCAGGGCAGCAGGGCTCCACACCTCCGCAGGGAGCAGGCATTTTGGTGCCCATGCTGCCTTGCTTAAAAACTTTTCCATTGCCCGGGAAACCAGATATTTGATTTAAACCCACACGAGGTGGGCTCTGAGGCAGGAGGCACGTAACGAGTTAAAGATAACACCTCTCTGTGCTGAAAGGGAGGAAAACATCCCTTCTGGGCCAATAATTAACACAGTAGGAGAGTGCCCTTGGTGTGGTATTTTTGGGGAGAACCTCCCAGCAAAGCAAGGGGGAACCGGCCCCTCATTTTGCAGATGCCACATCTCGGGGGAATTGCAGAATAATTCATACCAGGGGGACGTCTGATCCAACCCGCTGCGCAACGCTAAGTCACAGCGACGCCAGAGATATCGGCGAGAAACCCCAAAGCCTCCGCCGGGCTGCCGCCAAGCCTTTGCCCCCCAAATCCCCCGGCTCCCACCCACCCTGCTCATTTCTCAGCCTGACAGAGAGCTCGGCAGCCTCTCCCCAGGCACGAGGCCTCGCGGCTGTGACTAATGGTGTGTTTTGACATCCCTGAAATACTCCAGCACTTCATTCCAGCCGCGGGGAGCAGGAAGGAAGGAGGGGACGTGCTGGTGGGGAGCCAGCACCAGGAGGGAGGGGCAGGAAGAGCTTTTGCAAAAGCAACAGGCAACGATAAAGCAAAGCAGCATGGAAGAGACACGGGGGATGGCTAAGGGGCAGGTTGGGACCTGGAAGGTACCCGGGAAGCCCATCTGATCCACTCCTTGCCTGTGCCTTCGCTGGAGCTGTGCAAGGCACTGGATTTATTTAATATCCCCCCCGCAATTGCACTGCCTGAGTGGGGACACAGGGATGCTCCACTGCTTCCTAGTGAGCCTGCACCTGCTGGGGAGGGGTGCGGGATTGCCCCGGTCCCCTGCCCGGGCAGGCAGGAGAAGGCAGCGTCCCCAGCCTCCTCCAGCCACCCGCTTTGGGCTCTCTCCAGCAGAGCCAGGAAGGCGACAGACAGCGATCCCTGGGGAGATTAATTAACAAGCATATTCCCTATGTTAAAACAGTCACCTCCAGCCCCGGGGCGGGGGGGCCAGCGGAGACACAGCCCCAGCCTCTGGCAGGGGAGCAAAGAACTTCCCAGCCACCAGCCGAGCTGCTGGCCACGGCCATCCGCCAGCCAGTGGCACCGGGGAGAGGAGTAGCCGAAGAGCCATGGGAGGGGTCTGACTTTTTTTCCTGACAGCTCTTGCTCATCACCAACAGCTCACGCTGGGGCTCAGAGCACCTTGTCGCACCCCAGCGGGCTGGGGGAGAGGGAAGAGCAGGTCACTTGGACGGAGCTCCAGATGTCCACATGTGATCCTCAGAGAGATGGAGGTGGAAAGGGGAACAGCCATGGGAAAACTGGCCCAAAATGCAGCCTGCCCTGAGGGAAGAGCCAAGGGATGGCTCAGCACGCTGCCGGACTCACCCCAATCTAGCAAACAGGGCCCCCTTAGCACCAAGGCAGAAGAGCCATCCTCCAGGCTGCGTCACCCAACATCCACCCATCCATTTTGGCCATGAGCATCCTCAGTGGTATCCATGGATCAACCCAACCACGGGACACAAAGTTAGCAGAACCTCCACCTGCCATCATCAGGGTGCCACTCGCAAAAGTTTTCTTGGGTCACTGTGAGCAAGGAGCCCGGTGGCAGCAGTAGTGGTCGGGGGGGACACACACAGATGACACGTTTTCTCATTTCAGCTGTCACTAAAGTCATCAGTGTGTCTGTGAGTGATTCACACCAGTGTATGAAAAGCCTGTGACTCACGCACTGGATGCAGTGGGTGGGTGCATTGACTCAACCACGCCGGGGAGGGGGCGTGGGGGGCTGCAGACCCACAGTGCCACTGGGACAGTCCCGTTTGCAGGGGGTCGAAGGCACCACCAGCCAGAAGAACCCCCACACGTGCTCAGATCACCAGTGCTCTCAGCAGCAATGGGTGAACCCAAGACTCTGCACCTCAGCACTGTCGCCTGTCCAAAGTAGGTGCCAAGGTGCAATGGGGATGGGCCACGCTCTCACTCGGCCTTTCACTGGGGAAAGGTTTACACTGCTCTGTGTGACAGCAGGGGAGCAGAAAACCCCCAGGCGCTCAAGGGATGCAAAATGCATCCCAAACTACAGTGAACAAACTTTCCAGGTACTCCAGGACCACCGAGGAACGAGGAAACTCAGCCGGGCGGAGACCAGAGGGGAGCTCGGTGCCGCAGGACAGCCTGCTGCCACAGCCACCTCCATCTCCCAAACCTCTAGACGCACATCCAGGGGAGCACAGCTCACCAGTGCCAAGACCTGCCCCGCAGCTCTGCTGTGCCCATCCTGCCTGTGCCGTGCCACTGGAGAGCTGCATCGCAGAGAGACTCCCGCAAAAGCTGACCGGAGGGACCCCAGACCTCAATTCCCCGGCACCCCACCGCTGCCGTGTGCCAGCAATACTGCGCAGATGCTTTGGGGAGAGGGAGCTGAAGGGAACCCCTCCAAAAGACACTCCCGTTTGGATGGCGCTCGGTCTCCAATTACTCAACGGGTGGTAGCTATGCCCCAGTCTCACCAAAGATGCCAGCAGCAGCAGCCGGGGCTGCGAATGTGTCTCATCTCACCGACAGCACCTTCCACAACGCTGTGCCTCAGCTGCCAAACAGTCCCGGCCGTGGATCCAGACCAGCCAAGAGCATCACCACATCCCACAGCATCCCGAGCCCCGACCTCACCATCTGCAGCACGGACCGAGCCCGGCCTCACGTCAGCACCGAGAGCAGGATGAGATCACCCACCGGGGGGGATGCGGCCCGTGGGGGAAGGCAGAGTAGTCCAGGGTACAAGTAGCACTTGTCTGTTTAGGATCATGGGGAGGGGAGTTATCCCTGGCCCCACTCCAGCCGTGCAGAGCGCCAGCAGGAGCCATGAGCACAGGAACACACACTCTGCGACACAAGAGCGGCTGGGAGAGCCACAGGAACAAGGCAAACAAACCCTGATTTTGGGGACCACTCGTTCATCACTGCCATTGGCAACACCCAGGCAGGGCCCAAACTTAGGAATGGCACCCAGACCCACCGAAAGTGGGGACTGGGTGCAGGGAGACAAAATGAGACACTGGGTGCCCAGGGCAGGCGGGGGGGGGGTGTGGCACCCACACAGCCTGCACACTCTCAGGGGAGAGAAAAGACCCTGCACATTTGGGGGACTTTGGGTTGGCAGAGGAGGGCTGGACCTGAACCAGCCCACCGCCGGACACCGCCTCTGCCCCCGCACCCGAGCAAGGGCTCTCCACGGCGCTCAGAAAGTTCCCAGGTGCCCGAAGCAAGGGAAGAGCGGAGGGCTTACCCCCGGGCTTACCCCCCCCACCCCGGCTTTGCCCACACCACCCGGGGCATGAGGCAGGGCAGCCCCCCGGCACAGCCACCCCCCATCCGCTCCAAAGCTCTTTCCCTCAGGCAGCGGGACCCCCAGCCCCACCAGCCGAGCCCAGCCCCACAGCCCCCCCTCCCTCGGCCGGCGAGCCACCTTAAGCGGAGCGCCGGGTCTCCCGCCGCGCCCGGGCTACCTTAAAAAAAACTTTGTCGGAGCGAACGGCTTTCCCCGGCCGAGACACCCCCGGGAAGGGGCGAAGCGGGGACCCGAGCTCAGGCTTGGGGTCCGTCCCCAAAGCATAGCTCCATCCTCCGGGTGGGGAGGAGAGCAGCCCCCCGCCCCCCCCCCCGAAGCGGCAGCACAACGCGACCCGGAGCTCGGCGCATCCCCGCGGCCGGGGCGAGACAAAAGCCCCCGGAGGAGGGAGAAGAGGAGATGCCCACCGAGACGAAGCCCTCGAGGAGAGGAGGAGGATGGAGACAGCCCCAGCAGCTGGCTGCCGGCTGTCCCCAACAGGTAGCAGCCAGTGGGGGACACGTACATGCGCGATGTCCCCCCCGGCGACAGCGTTTGTCTACTTTGGGAGAGCGTGTGGGAGCCCCCCCCCCAGGACCACCCTGCCCGGCAGCAGCCAGCGCCGGCACCGCTTACCTGGGAAGAGAGGCATGGCTCCGGCAGGAGAGCTGGGCGAGGTCGGGGATATTATTCCAGAGACATTATTTGTAATAGAAAGGGAGAAAAAGAGCCGGAGGGAGGGAGAAAGGGAGGGAGGGAGGGGAGGGGACGGAGGGAGGGGGAGACAAGAAGAGCAGGAAAGGAAGGAATGCGAGAGGAAAGGGGGAGGGGGGGATAAAACGAAATAAAAAAAAAAAGAAAATAGAGACAGTTAAAATCTGTCTCCTGCCCACACAGTGGAAAAGAAATTTCTGACAATCGGAGAAAAGGGAACTCGCACGTATACCAGAGGGGGCAGACGGGGGGGATAACAAAGGAGGGAAGGAGCCGAGCTCCGCCAAAACAGCAGGAACTGTCCGGGCACACCCCCTTGCACACACACTCCCCCCTTGCACATGCACCCACACACCCCCCCCCCCCGCACACCCCGGGGGTGAGGATGGGGCGCACAGCCGAGCGAGCAGCCACATCCCTGCCCAGCCGGGCCAGCTCGGCCACCCCAGCTCCAGCACCCCAAAACCTGCACCCCGGCTGCTTCAGCAGGTTTGATTTGACCATCATGGTCCCACACCAGGGCTGGGGACTGCTGGCAAAGGACCCCCATGTTGCCCCACGAGCCAGTGTTGGCGCTCCCCGACCCCTCTTACAGCCCGAGTCATCCCCTTTCTGCACCCCCCCTTGCCCCCAGGGCACGGGGACCCCCACAGCTCTTCCCACACAAAGCGAGCGTGACTTTCACAGCCACCACATACCCACAGGAAATGGGTATGCACTCCCTGCCCTTCTCCGATGAGGCCTCCCCTTAACCAGCAGCCAAAGCAAGGGCAGGTATCTGTGGAGATAAGGGACATGGGGGTGTATGGCCTTCCAGATCAGCCAGAGGTTTACCCCATGGCATCCGTGGGCTGCCAACGGGAAGGGGTTGCATTCAAGGCCTCTTCTTAAATCATGTTTGCAGCCCATTTTGCAGGGATTCATCCCCACTGCTCCTGCCTGGGCTTCATTTTTTGCCTTCCTGGGAAGCACCCATGGACAACTGGGCCTGAAGGTGCAGGGTGGAGGAGCCAGAGATGACACAGGCTCTCTGCGTTTTGGTCGAGGCACTGCCACAGCTGCCCAGGGATGCTGCCAAGGGGCTGCCGGACTAAGGCAGCACACAGCTCTTTATATTCCCCCTTAGCACATGTGGGGAGAAGTCCTGGCATGGCACGGCTCAGCACAAGCCCAGCTGGTTTGCACAGGGGTTCCCAAAAGCTTGTCAGTGCTGGCTTCTCTGGGAGACAACCTGCTGCAGCCTTGGCCAAGGGGTGGTTTCAGTGGGCAAGATGCCCCCACCCACCAATGCCCCTCCAGCTCCTCCCTTTCCTCCTACCACATTGCAAAGCATCCCAAAAAGCCCAGCACCCAGGAGCTTCCTGGACTTCAGAAGCTTCCAGAACCAGACACCAGCAGGGTTGCTAATGCTGCAGCCCTGGTCTCAAAGCTGCCGCTGTCCTCATGCTTGCACCGAGCTCCAGCACGTGGTGCCGCGTGGCACACAACCCCTGCCCCAGCACGTACCTGACCCCCATGGGGCAGCCACAAGTGGCACTGTGGGTGCCCACCACCCCAGAGAGCCAGGGCACCAGGCTGTTTGGGGACAGGTTGTGTTACTTTTGCTTTGCCAAGGCATCGCGTGGCTCCGCGCTGCCTCGCTGGCACCTCCGGGGCTGGGGAAGCAGCAGAGCCAGGTGCCCAGCCACCCCCTCGCAGGGACGCCCGCTCGTGCCACCCAGCCTGGTTGCTGTCTCTTTAAAACCTTCATCCCTAAATCTGAATGAAGCGAAGGGAAGAGAATCCCGGAGACAAGTGCTTCATTTAAATGTCTCCTCCAGCACTCCCGTTCATTCACACGCTCTGCCAGCGTGCTCCTGCCCCGGCACACTTCCTCTGCCTGCACCTCCGGGAAGAAGCAGAGAGAAGACCTCCAAATACCCGTCCCCTTTAGGATGCACAGAAATCCCTCAACCCACTGCCAGGACACTGCACTCCAAAACCCCAAATCCAGCCCAAGCGCAGCCGTCCCGGCACATACAGAAGGGATAAAATGCTGCCAGAGAGCCCACGCACGTCAGCAACCCTATTCCCCACCATTTCCCCTATGTTGTTGCTACGAGCTGGCAGCAGTATGGATGCAAATGCACCTTCTAACAGCACATCCCTCTAGCCTCCCAACAAAGCGGGTTTTGGCACCTTCTCCACACAGCCCTGCACGCACCGTGCCCCCAAATCCTGCCCTGCACAGCCTCCCTGCAACTCGTGACCCCAGTACAGCTGCCAGCCTGAACACACCAAGACGGGTTTCTCAGTGACAAGCCCAGGGTCTGTATTTAAATTAAAAAAAATATATATATATGCTGTTACTCAGGGGCTGATGATGCCTTGGATTCAGATGTCTCCATGGTTACCTGCTCATGGTGGGAGCTGGGGGTAATTGAACTCTGGGGGTTCACCGTTCATCGCCTGTCTCCATCTCCCTCTCCCCAACCCCACGGCTCCGCACAGCCCCTCTGCCTTCCCCGGTAAGCGCCGAGGCAAGGCAGCTCCCCGCTAGCGCGGCGAGAGGGGGAGGAGAAGCAAGGCTCTCCCCGAGAACTCGTTACGTGCATCATTTTGCCAGCTCCGCGGATGATTAGACACGAATGCAGATCAGCCTCCCCATCCTGAAAGAAAAGGCAATCCTGATCGGTGCGGAGACGAAGCTGAGCATCTCCTCCCACCACCCGGCTAGACAGGGAATGAAATATGGAGAGACGGCGTCGGGAGCAGCGCCGACATCCCAGCGCCGAGCTGCTGTCGTCTGGGGAGAGCGAGCGGCAGAGGCGCCCACCCGCCGGCGGCTCTCCCCGCGAGCTTGCCCGCTCGCGGGAGCCTGCCGCGGCCGCGCAAGCGTGCGCAGGCAGGGCGAGCGCCCAGGGTGCGGGTTAGCAGCCCCAGGCGCCGGCTGGAAAGAGAGCCAAAAAGGTGCAGAACTGCAATGCCCAGCTAGACAGAAACGAGCACCTTTTACATCCAGCAGCATCCGACTTTGCTCAACCCTGAGCTTCGTGGAAGCTCCCAGAGGCACCCGAGCCCATCACCCAAACCCGGCACCATTTCATTTGCAGACGCTGCCCGGGTTTGGTCCGTTTTCGCTGCTCACTCACTAACCTCTTATTCCCATATAGCAGCACTGTGTAGAGTGACGCCGAGCACCTCTGGCTTTTTTAATATTGGTTTTCTCCCACACAACACAAAAGCCTAACTAGCATTTCTCCTCCTCTTCCCTGCACATACACTTTAGATGTGGACTAATTGGAGACGGTTCGGAGGGCAGCAAAGAGAGCATACAAAGGGCAGCAAAACACAACCTGTTGGGAGAAAAAAAGCCCGAAAGAACTGGATTTGTCTAGTCTGGAAATCAGGAGGCAGAAGAGACATGATAGCAGTCTTCAATTATGTAAAAGGTTGCTACAAAGGGTGTGGGAATAAATTGCAGTGCATCCCCACGGGGAACAGGACAAGTAATGGGCTGTAAATTGTAGATTAGACACTAGGAAAAAGAAACCGACCAACCTTAGTAGCAAAGATTATTTAAGCTTTGGGAGCTGCTGGGATTTGAGGCCAGGTGGGAAACGCTGTCGAGCTGGTCTGGATAAAGCAGCTCCCATTTTGGAACAGGGTATGCTCCTGCCCTGTGTTTTTAGCGCTCGGAGGCTGGTTCAAGCTAGCTTAGCATTGGTGTCAGCCAAGCGTGAGGGGACCAGCAGCTTTTTTTAGGGTGACGCAGACCACCCCATGCCCAGCCCTGCACCGTGCCCCACACCAAGGTTGTTCTGCCTCCACCTTCTGCAATGCCCACGGTGTTGCAGGTATCGCAGCACCTCAGCCCACCCTCCCTGGCCCAGGCTCAGGGCTCTGCTGGGCCAAGAGAGCGCCCAGCTTTTGTCCCACGTCTGTCCTGTGCTCAGGGGACACACAGCACATCAGGGACCACCGTGCAGGTACCACCTCCCCTCCAGGGGAGCTGCAGCTGGAGGACATCGCCCACCCTGCGCTTCCCAGGAGGGATTAACGGTCACCCATATCTGCTAAGTTGACCAGTCTGGGTCAGAAAGCGCAGCTCCTTGGGGTTAGACACGTGCCTCATTTCTTGCCCAGAAACACTTCCAGGCTGATCTATGTATTTTTCTACTAAATAGGCACATGTGTATTTTAAACAGAGCTAAAGAGACAACAGGACACAAAGCACAGGCCGGCTGAACGCTCCTTAGAAAACAAAGGGGCCACGTATATTTAGCAAAGCCTCCAACCCAGCAGAGGACAGCTGCTGGATGTCAAATTGGCTGGCGGTCCCATTGAGTGCCGAGACCCACCAGAAAGCCGTGGACCTCCGTGGCGAGCCAGCGCAGCCCTCCTTGCAATTGCCGTAGGGAAGAGAAGTTGGGTACGGGCTGCTGCCGCGTGACTCGCGCGGCTGGTAAACTCTCCGAAACTTGTGAAACTGTCTTGGAGGGGGGGAAGCAGCACCTTCCAGTAAATCACAGAATCATTAAGGTTGGAAAAGACCTTTAAGATCAAGTCCAACCATCACCCCAGCACCACCGTGCCCACGAAATGCCAAATACTACCCCTGATGCCTTCATTAAGGTTTGTTCCCAAGGGCCTGCGTATGCCAAAATACACACTTCTGTTTAACAGCAGGAAAGCCCGGGAAGATTGAAACATTTTTAATGATATTTACTCTCTCACAAAGCAAGGACACTATAACAAGCACTGACATAGGAAAAAGTGGCCTAAATCTTAGGGTGTTTACATAAAGTGAGACTAAACTTTCCCAAAGTAGGAACTTTTCCAAAAAAACAGACAATCCTCCCTGGAAAAAAACCCACATTTTTCAGTACCAGAAACTTGCAAGACCGGGCTGCAAAAGAAAAACACCACTGTGCAGTGGGAGGCAGACAAAAAAAGCATGGACCTCTCCCCTTTTGGGACCATGCTTCTGGCCACCTGAAATCGATGCTCAATAAACACTGAATTTGTTTTGTGTAAAAAAAAAATTATTCATTCACCCATCAGCTATTGTAGACTGAGGAAAAATATGAGTAAATTCCCTCCAGGATGCTCTGGCCAATATTTGTCGGTGAGGTTAATGACCAGAGAAGGGGCAGACCCACGCTGCCGTGGGGAAAGCTGAGCCCGCAGAGGAGACGCCTTTGCCCTGCCGCTGCTCCACCTCCGACCTGTAGTTTATAGTCAGGTTACGAAACACATGCTGCTCTCAATTTCCAAACTCCCTTCTTTTAACTGAAGCATCTATTTCCCTGGCACTTGTTCTGCTTCAGTACCCAGGGTATAACTACGCCTCGTGTTTAAAATGTGTCTGCCATCCGGAAAGCAGGCAGAGTGCCGTACCCTTGCTCTGCTCCTCTCTGACTGCAGGTGCCTGCATTTAAACACACATTTTTATCCATTTCCCCCCCCCCCAACTCACGTCTGAGCTGTTTGACTAAAATCTGAGCCATTTCTCAGGGTCTGTCTCACAGCCCAGTCAACACGGAAGGAACCGGTGCCAAAAACCCATTTCTTTCCAATCTGATTGTTTGTTTTCCTGCCTTTCCAGTTCGGGATTTTTGACAGGGAGCCATGTGAAACCAACTGCTCATTGTTTACTGCGGCTGCATTTTAGTCATTTAACTCACAAGAAGACCCGAGGATCCGATGGAAAGTCAATTAGCTCCTTGCAATAGCCTGGTGTTTTGCAAAGCCGCGGGGTACCCACGGGCGTGGGAAAGCCAACCCAAACAAGTGCCCTGGGGCATCATTGCCGGAGCAGACCAAGGATGCTCCTGCTGCACTGCCCAGTTACCTGCTCCCACTGCTCAGGAGGCTGCTGGTGCCCTCAGCAACGCCCCAGCCAAGGTACCTCCCCAGATCCACCCCTGCTCCGCATCCGAAACCTGCGGCTGATCAGGAGGGTTTTGGAGAGAGGCACGACAGGGCCAGAGTCCCCAGGGCGGGCAGCCCCGCGGCACTGCCCCCAGGTCCATCATCCGGAGGGCATCTTCCCATCTCCTCCAAAAAGCACACCTCGTGCTCGGGCAGGATGGGCAAGTCCTCGCCGTAGAGCTGCCACAAGCATTTAAGGGCCAGAGATCAAGTCACCTCCCCATAAGCAGTCCAAATATACCAGGTCCCTGGCTGTGTGGCACTTTTCCTAACAAACCTTTAATCGTGCTCTTGAATTCGCTCCAAACTACCTTCTCAGCATCCCCCCGATGGGGCACGTTATTCCAAGAGAATAACTAAAAGCAGTAGCAAATTCCCTCAACACCTGCTCTTCAGGGCTCACCCAGGTGGGTTTCAGCCAGGGCTTGGTGGGTTTTCCCCTCCGAGGCCACCGCTTCCCCGTCCCGAGAACTGCGCAGAACCAGTTGACCAGAGTACACCCACCCCCAGCCCACAGGCAAGACAAGACTCAGCCGTTCAGCGTTTCTTCAACCAAGTTTGACCTTGGGAGGTTGACGTGCCCCAGTCTGTGGGGTGCAAGCTGGCCCAAGATGAGCATCGCAATCCTCACTGCCCCCGGAATTTGCACAGCGTTAAGGGCCGCCACCATTTAACAGAAGCCCTCAGCCAGTCCTGCTGAAATTCCTGGCTCCACATTGTATGTATCTGCCCTTATAAAACATTCACCCTCAGCAGATGGCAGGAGGGGGCTCGATATCTTCTTCGGTGGCAGTAAACAGCAAGTTTGCAATCTCTTATGAATTAAACCTAGTTTTATCTCAGAAAACCAAGTCAGCATTCAATAGTTCTGCCTTCTCTGAACTAAGTTCTAAGGACCAAGATCTTCACCCCCGATTCCAGTTCGGGGAACCACATGAAGCTCAAAAGCCACACGATACGCCTGGGCCAAGTCAAAGCCACTCGCTGGGGACGTCCCGCGGCTCGGCAGCTCAAGCCTAATGCCCTTGCTTTGATCGGGAGAGACGCAGCATCCTTCCCACCCTCTTTGATATCCCGAAACAAACCGGATTTGGTTTTCCAAGCTTTTAAAACCAAGGCTTGTGAGAGACACTGGCTCGCCGGGCGGGCTCCGGCCCCCGTCGCTGGATTTGAAGCCACGTGGCTGCAAAACAACCTTAACGCACCCATCACCCCAGGTCCTTAGATAACCCCCACGCTGCCAGCCTGCCCCAGCTTTACATGAAGACCCCAAGAAAGCTAAAGACCCCCCTGAGCGAAGCCGCTGGCTCTCCCCAGGGAGCCCCGTGATGCTTTGGTGGGGGCTGATCCTGCCCAGGGAGCGGAGCAGCACGCACCGTGCCCCGCAGCCGCACTCCTCAGGGCTGCTCGGGATTTGAGGCACGGCTCCAACACACGATAAACAACAATATTAGCGAAATAACGCCTAAACAGATCCAAACGGGATCCTCCTGCCAGCAGGCAGGGAGGTCTTCTCGCTGCAGGAGGCACCCAGAGACATGTATGAGCAACAGGGAAATAGCTCGTAATGCTGAATAGCTTTTTTTGGAGTCTTTCTCCTCCTGACACAGCTCACCTCAATCCCAGTCACTGAGCAGTCTCTCCTCTACGCCAAACTGTGCTTTTTCTCTCCCCATCACACTCCCGGGGCAACAGGTAGAGCCTTTGCATACGCACACTCACACGCTACCCCCGAGAGAGGTACCTGGCAAAGTCTCCACCATACCCCTCCCCGGAGGAGAATTCACATTTTAGCCCCAAGGAGCCCGACCTGGGGCAAAACCAAACGCAAGTAAAGGCTCCATAAACACACGGATCCCGCCCGCCGCCTCTGCCCCCGGGGAGCGGGGGGCCGGAGCGGAGCGGGGGGCTGTTCGCCCAGCGGACAGGAGCAGGGAGGGGAGCGATGGGCGAGGAGGCTGCGGCAGCGCTCCCGGAGCTGCCTGCAGAGCCGGAGCTGCTGTTCCCAGCGCTTCCATCTAAGCCCCAAGCCGCTCGCATTAAACCGGCGCATAGCCCGAACCACAGCTATTGTACGTGGCTCTTCCCCTTCTGCTTGCTGGAGCTATTTACAAGGAGCGTTAAAGCCTTACAGAAGCGGCTGCCAGCTACTCTATTTATGAAAGCTGGGATCTCTGAGCCAGCTCTCATCAGGTTTAATACAGTTCTCTCAGTAGAAATGAGATTTCAAGGCTTTGAGGAACTTTGTACCCAGACCATCCAGCTAAATCCAGGGGAAGCTGGTAACCATCAAGAAAAACACCAGCCTGCAGCTGTAACGGCACAGAGAAAGGCACCACAGCTTTCCTCAGCCGGTGGCCAGCAGGATGCTGGGATGGGCTATTGGGGTAGCCCAGGGGCAACTGACTCCCTAAGAGGGGCGGAAAGCCTGCTGCTCCGGACCCAGGCTGCCCCAGCTGGGGTACCAGCAGGGCACAAGGTACCTAGAACGAAAGCACCCGACATATCGGTAGTTAAGGGACATGGAAGAGTGCAAGAGTATGCTGCTTCCAGGCAGGTGGGCCCGGGCGATGGCCAGCCTTGGGCACGGGCACTGAACCCCCCCAGGCAGGGCTAACATCTCTACATGCTACTCTGGGACAAAGTCTGGTGTGATGAAGTCCAGATTTAAATGCCTAGAGGGCATCTGCGGCCCCAAGACTAGATGGAGAATGAAGATTTTAAGATGACAGGGGAAATACAAGAACGATGGGTACCTACAGGTACCAGCTTTGAGCACAGCCTGTCACCCAGCTGATGGAGAGCAGGACTTGCTGTACCATTTTTAAAATCTAAAAATTCAGACCTGGATTGAGCAATGGAACAAGAAGAAAAGAAATTGCTCTCGAGAGCTGAGCCTGGCAGAGTCTCTCTGCTCTCACCTCCCTTTCTGCCTTCCTCAGCCACCCAGGCTGCCAGAGCTGCTGGACTCACCCTGACCCCCCTCACCTGGGCAGGGCTTCAGAAAGCTTCTCCATATTTCCCTTGGGTCTCACCTTAGGGATGCCCAGGGCTGCTTGCACCACCTCGGAAACGGCACTCCCGTGAGCTACAGGTGCGCAGAGGGAGGGGGAAGCTGGTAGCCAAAGAAACAGCAGAAAACGCCCATCAGATTCGGAGCTGTCGCAAAAAAAACAAACCACCACAAACAAAAACAGAAGAGCGGATGGCTTTGCTCTGAGGAGGCAGTGAGAAGCTTCAGCTTTTAATCCCAGGATTTCAGAAGCTACAGCCGGCTTGCTCCGCTGCCCGTTTCTCCCCCCACACCTTCCCTTGCAGCTCAAATTTGGGCAGTTTTCAGCCAAAGGCAGCAAGGAGCTGAGGAAACTGTTGCTGGGAAACTGTTCAAAAACCCCGGCTAGAGGAGCACATCCACACGCAGGGCTGGCGGTACCCAAGCAGCACGGGCTGGCACGAGCAACAGCCGCTCGGTGATCCCATCGGTGCCCTGTATTTGGGCAGACCATCCACTTAATCCCAGCCCAGACAGTTGCAAATTAGACCCTTATTTAGGACGGACTATGCCGTGCTGACGCGAATCAGAACAGCGCATCCGCTAAGCGAGATTTGATACCACGATCCGCTGGATCCCATTCAAGGTTTTGCTGTGCCCACGCAGACGTGGTCTCCCCTCAAACCACCCTGGGGCTGGGCTGCGTTTGCTGCCCCTTGGGCTGCAGGAGCCTGGACCAGCTTCTCCTCTCCAGCATCCTTTCTCCTTCTCCACTGGATGCAGGGCTCAGGAATGAGCACTAGGTCCCCATCCTTGGGGACAGCAGGGCTCATCACCAGTCACCTCAGTAACATCAACCTTTGCCATTCTACAGACCAGTGAGAAAACTGGTTCCCTGCAAGTGCCCGTGTTTCTCCTACCTGCCCCTGGGAACACGTTAGAGCCCGTAACAAGTTTTGCCCTTCCAGGGGACTGTCTGCACGGCAGCCCTCGGGGGTCCCCAGCCTTGGAGGGACATGCAGCAACCGAGGCTAAGCACACCAGGGGTATCTAGGAGGCAGCTCCAAGCTCCTTTAAAAGGAAATACTCTTTCCTACATTAAAAAAAAACCCAAACCCTTGCACTGTCTTGACTACGCTATACCATACGCGTTCTGCACAAGATTGATCTCAAAGCTTCCATTTCATTATATGCACACGCACCCCTACTGTAAAACTGCCTGCTGAGCCCCACCAGCTCCAAAGCATTACAGCCACCCCATATGAGGGTACCCCCAGGGCTTCAGCCCCATTTGGGGGGTTTCCTGCCCCCAAGCCCCAGCACAACCCATCTCCAGCCTTGCCAAAACTGCTAGAGATCCGAAATACAACCCTTTGAGGGTTAGAGCAGCAGATGACCCAGGTGTTTGTCACGGGCCCAACACTGTGATGGAAAGAACCAAGGATGGCCCCAGGGCTGAAGCGCAATTTATCCCATGTCCCCCAGGGAATCACCTCCCCTCTCCACTGCCCATTTCTCAAAAGAAATACGGAGGAAAGCTCAGCGCAGCCCCTACTCAGCCAGCAGCGCTATTTCCCCACCCCACGATCCAGTTTCCCCGCAGATGAAGGATGCTCATCACCCTCCTCGTTGCGCCTCCCGCCCCGGGCGAAGCAACGGCTGCACACGCGGGGCAGGGATCTGCGCCGGGGCCGCGGAACGCGGCAAAAGCGATAATAGGATGCGGAGGGCGAATTAAACATATGAATCACTTCCTCTCCTGGCTTTTCCTGCTCCTGTTGTTTCTCTTATCCCCACAGAAAAAGCCCAGGGAGAACATTAATTTCCTTTTTCCTCCCCGCTCCGCAGCGGGCGCCACGGGGGGTACTTTTTCCTCTCCTTATTTCCGACTGTCAGCAACAGAGCTGCGCCAATGCTCCGAGCCCATTTCTCCACCACACAGAGAAGCAAACCCCCCGGCTGGCTTCAGCAGGAGCCAGAGCCCCCCCAATTCCCGTGAGGCAGCTACAGCCCCGACCCAGACCCCTCCTGCTGCAGCCCGGGGCTCTCCCCATCTCTTGCAGCCCCACGTTCCCGGAGGGTGGGTGCACAGGCACCCCAAGGCCTCCCAGCACATCACAGCCCTCCCTGGAGGAGGCTGGGCACAAGCCTCCAAGGGCAGCCCATTGCTTTAGTAAAAATATCTTTTAAACCCAAAAGGGCCATTTTTGCCCCCAGCCTGGGACCAGGGGATCGCCCAGCATGAAGGTCAGCTTCTTTGGAGCCCCGAGGCGGGTCGTTTGCAGGGAAAGCTGTGGCTCTCCTGCCTTCTCCCCCGCCCCGGGAGCGATCCTGCCCACAGGGTCTCCTGCCCGGCCAGCCTGTCATTACGACCGGCAGAGAGGATGAGCTTGGCCAGCCCCCGGGGGGGGGGGTCTCATCCCCGCCGATGGCACATGGCAGCATCACGCTCCCCTCCATTTACCTCGACTGCTCCAGCATCGAGCTAATTACTCCCCGCAAGGAGATGCTGCCAAAGTACCGAGCCGAGCGGGACACCCCAGAGCAGCAGAAAGCCTGGCAGGCGCAGACCGTGAAAGGACATCTTGCTACAGCTGAAAGGCAGATGGAGGCAGCCATCACCCAAAATCCCATTAAAAGCCTCTGCCCACAGACCGGGGATGTCACGCAGCGAGGGAGGGCTTTGCCAGCTGCTTTGGGGTTCCTGCCTTGCTCACCTGCCGAGGGAAAGGGCACAGAGCGAGGCAGAGCTTGCGAAAGGCTTAAGCCAGGCTCTGAAGCATCAAGGTTGCAAAGCCCTTTCGGGTTACTAGGGACCAAGACCACTCCAAGGGTGCGGGAGCCCAGGAGAGACAGACCCCTCCCCATCTCAACAGCAGATATGGCCTCAGGGACCCCCAGGGCACTGAATAATCACAGGGTACTGAATAATCACCTTTTATCGGCCAGCTGGGTGCTGAAGTGCTGCAATTTTCTAATGCAGAACTGTTTTGTCAGCTCAAGGAAGACAAAATTGATGCAGCCTGGATTTTCATCCACATCCCTTAAACACGTGCTCCCCCTCCCCAGCTCCCCCCGTGCCCATCGCGAGGCAGTCTGCAGGCTTCCCGTGCCTCAGGCACCAAGCAAAATCATTTCCACCCTGCTCCATAGACAGCTATGTCCAAAAAAAGTCCAATTTTGCATTTACAAAGGGGGTTCACACCACAGCACCAGAAGATCATGTCATAGCAGGCATCACCTCCACCTTTAAGAAAGGTCCAAGTAACCACAAAGCAGTTTCATTACAGCCACAAAAGCAGATTTAATCATAAAAGCAGGATTTTACAAGTCCTTAGGAGAACCCACAACAGACATATACCAGAAGGCCTTTTGCATTGGAAATGTTTCTCCAAGCTGCAGGTAGTTCACAGCAAGAATTCCAAGAAAGAGACAGAATATTGCAATTTATCTGAATTTGTCAAACACTTCAGCCCAAAACTCCCTCAAGAGGAGGTTAAGAAAACCCAATACGCAGCCTCCTAAGCCGTAAGCTGAATCCGTCCATCAGAAACCAACGAGGACACCCAGTACAAAACAGGAACAAGAGACAATCAGCACACCCAAAATTCAGTACCAGGGACCAGCCCAAGCATCTGGTGGCATTAAGAGCCCAGAGCTGTGGTCACAGGGGGACCAGGGGAGCAGCGGTGGCTGGGACCACACAGCCCAGGTACATGAGCAGCGTAAGGGTGGGCGACATCTCTTGATGATGATCCTCCGGCCAAGGCAGTAGCCGGTTTGCACACACATTGCTGAGCACTTCTTGTGTAGAAGCTGCTTGGAGAGAAGATGGAGGAGACCTCGGTGTCATCACCAGAAGCGCCGCAGAGGTTCCCCGGAGCGGCAGGAGCACGGCGCTGGGCTCCGCAAGCTGCTGCGGTGGGATCGGCTCCAGCAGCGCTCAACTGGTGCTTGGGGAAGCTACCTCAGCTTTAGGTAGGACTGGCACACCACTCATCCCCGCTCCACTGGGGACACAGAAGGAGCAGACCTGGGCATCAGGCGACTGCAGAGCTCCTGGCCATGGTGAGGCTGAGGGGAGCAGGGGTGCAGGAGGGAGCAACACCGGGATGAGAGGCGTGGAGCTCAGAGTGCTTCTGCTGCCTCCATTGCAACAAAAGCCAACGAAAACAGCCCTGAATTCATACCGGAGCACAATGAGTTTAGAACAATAGACAGATCTTCTCTTTTGTTTGGGGTTTTTTTTTTAGATACAATATGCAATTAACCTGCGGGACTCGTCACCACACAGCTAATGGAGAGCAAGGACTCGAGGGAGCCGCAAACAAAACATGCGCAGTGCAGAGCATCCACGCTGGCCGGGGTCGGGGGCAAGAGACATTCCCCAGGGTGACTTTCCACAGGGGTGTCCACCAGAGCTGCTGCCCAGGGATTTGGGCGTCCTTACCCAGGGCACAGGCTGGGTGCTGTTTCGTCAGAAGAGGGAAACCGAGGAGATGTAGGAACTCTTCTGTGCTGCAGTAATTGCACCGTCTGTCACGAGTGGCCCCGAGAGCAGGGCTGCCAGCCACCCTGGGACAAGGCAAGTCCAAGCCTCGCTCTTCCCTTCCACCTTTCTTTGTACCCACGCTCATTCTGAGGCCGTTTCCACCGCCCCGCAGCGCCAGTAGACCTTATCATCCCTGCGAGCAGGAGGTCTGCGTCCTAAAACACAGCCAGCGCCTCCCAGGCAAGCAGCCTGCTCTCCGCGCGCTGCGTTCCCAGTCCGGCACCAGTGCTCCCAGTGCGCGCGCACGCGCTTCCCCTCGCTGCCAGAGGCCGTGCCTAGCGCAGGGCAGCTCTCCAGAGGGGCTGGTGGGCTGAGATGCCACGCGGGCAAGTACTGGCGCAGGAGCTCTGAATACCCACACGTCAAAAAAAGCCGACAGCAGGAAAAAAAAGCATCGAAAATTGCCCTCACGGAGCAATCTGGTTCCTGCTGCAGCAGCTTTCTGCTCGCTTACAGCAGGGGAGCACAGAGGGAGGGAGGAAAATTGCTAAATGCAGCTTTTCTTCACAGGGCTGGGATGGGCAGGGAGGAGCTTGCCTTTCCTGGCTAAAACCTACTGCCGCTGGCTTGTGTACGCGGCACTGCACTGGCCATCTCTGAGGACAAATGACAGGAGCTTGAGAGCAGGAGGGTGTATTGCGCAGGTCCCCTTCCCTCAGGCACATATTTGGGAGTTGGTGGAGCTGCTCAGCCCCTCTCAGCCACCCTTTATTTGCAGGGGGATCACCAGGCAAACCCCAAAGCTGCCACCCCTCGGCACTCCTGTGGAGCTCCACGAGCAGCCTGTCCCGGCTCAGACCCCGAGCGCTGCCGGGGATGAGGAAGGCAGACCTTCCCAGATATTTTCAGAGGGACTCTCCGCGTTCACCATGCAAGGCAGCGCCTGTCACCCCCAGCAGCCGGGAAAAATGACTGCTCAAATCCACCGCAACCGCTGCCGGCGAGGAGAAATGCACAGGAGAAGAAACAGATGGGCTAGTGGCCCACTGCCTCCCAGAGCACCCATCCCTCCGCACCCCATCTCCTACGCTTCAGAAAGGCATAGAAATCCTCTAGGATGCCCAACCACATGCCATGTCATCACCAGGAGCCCTTCACCTGCAGCTAGTTAATGAAACAAGAGGAAAACGAGAGGAAATGGCCTCAAGTTGCTCCAGGGGAGGTTTAGATTGGATATTAGGAAAAAATTTCTTCACTGAGAGGGTGGTCAGGCATTGGCACAGGCTGCCCAGGGAGGTGGTGGAGTCGCCATCTCTGGAAGTGTTCAAAAAACATGTAGATGTGGCACTTCAGGGCATGGTTTAGTGGGCATAGGGGTGTCGGGTTGGTGGTTGGACTTGGTGATCTTAGAGGCCTTTTCCAACCGTAATGATTCTGAAAACAATGAGTTGCTTCTTACTTGCAGAATCACCAAGACAATCCCCAGCCCAACGCATGCCATCGCCTCCGATGACCCCCCCCAGCTCTCAGAGCCTGCAAACATCGCAGCAGAGCACAACGACAAGCTCCTGCCAAGCCCAAACCCAACGATAGCAGCATGGGCAGAAAGCAGGAGGCCAGATATCGTCAGACCTAGAAGGACAGCTCGGCTGCACAGACCAAATCTAACCCATCACCCCACCTCCAGCCACAGCCAGCATGCTTAGATAAGTGGATGAGAACAGGGCAAGCGCACAGCGATGCTTCCCCAAAACGCTCTCCCAGGTTCAGCAGGGGGTCATTTTTATTTACTAGCCTTCCATGGTCTTTTCTTTCCAGGCTTTTCCACCATATCTTGAGCTCAGGTTTATTTTTTTTAACAATCCACAGCACCCCACAGCAAGGAGCCCCCCGGCTTACCACCACTCCACACAGCTTGTGTATCTGGACCAGATACTCCAGCAAGGAGCCAGGAGTGACAGTGGCTCGGAGAGGCTGTTTTACAGCTCGAGCAAGACAAGACAATCATTAATTTCAATCAACTCATTCTATGCCCATGAGATTTTTATTTTATTACTTTGGAGATGGTAGAGGGTAATTTATCCATCCAAGGAGGAGATGCTGCTGAAGAATTAAAACAAGTGCTGCGTCTGGGCACTCACAGAGGGGCAACTGGTGGGAGGGTGCCAGGGTCCCATGGGGGAGAGGGACAGGGAGACCCTGGAGCAACCGGGCTCCTGGATTGCAGAGAAACAGGTCTGAGAGCATGGTGCCCGGAGGTGGCTTTGGGTACTTTTACAGCAGACAAGAAGCTGGGTAGCTGCTGCTGGTGGGACATCCTGTATGGCCACAGGCAGGAGGAGCAGAGGGGACATCATGGGGTGCGAGCATTCAGCCACAGGGTCCCCCCAACCTAAAGTCTTCACGGAACAGCCTTGTACTGGTCCATCGCAAGTGCCTGGCTGCAGAGCACTTTTAGTTTAAAAAAGATCGAGGAGAAGATACCAAACAGATAGCAAGCCCACGCTCCAGCGCTGGCGGAGCGGAGCCTGCCCGGGAGCTGAGGGAGCGGCACATCTCCCCTCTAACCCGGTCCTCCCAGCACCCAGCCCAGCACAAAGCGCCGACACCGCTGCCAAGGGTGGAGACGCCCACCCGACAGCACTGAGACCTGGCAACTCGCTGCATAAACCCTAACCCGTGCAACTCCACCATGAGGACCCCCCCCAATCCAGTGGAAAGGGTCCCCCAGACAGCCCCTCGCCCCAGATCCTCCCCACTGCATGGTTAGGAGCAGCTCAGCGGTGGAGACTGGGCCAGGCAACGGGAGGTCAAGGACTCCTTCACCCCAAGAAAGCATGTGTGCGACCAGGCTCAGCACTGGAAGGAAAGCCTCGAGGAAATGTTGGGTTCAGCTATTGCGAGATAATCAGGAAGAAAAAAAAAAAAAAGAAAAAAGCCTGTGCAATGGACCAAAAATCCTTTACGAGGGACGGGGGCCAGCAAGCATCCCTGGGTGACCGCCAGCACTGCCTGCCCAGGCATGCCCAGCTCTCCAGCCTCCTCCGGAGCAGCTCGCCGTGGGCAGGAGCCCCATCTGCCGGCTCGGCCACCGCGGACACACATCCCAGCTCCGCAGGGCGAGGGGACGCGGCCGGGCACACAGCACCCAGGGGCCAGCGCTGCTGCGGGACCCCCCGGCCCCGAGCAAAAATACCTGTGCTGGGGACAGGGGATGCTCCACAGGAGACAAACCCACGGACAGCCCTGCTGCACCCCTCCACAGCCCAGCAAAGCCTTACCCAACAACCCACCCGCAAAAAAAAAAAAAAATCACCTGCTCCCCATCACCGTTACAGCAAGTCTGTGCATCGCTTTGCTCCTCACACACACAAACGCACCCAGTCTTCACCCAGATGCACTAGCGATATTTAACCCATCTCCCCGAGTGGGGTGCGGTTCAGCCCCCGGAGCCACCCGCGGGGACCGAGGAACAAGCCCCCACTGACGCCCCGGCACACGCAGCGCCGGCAGAGAAGGTGGGCTGGAGAAACCAAAAGGCTGATGTCAGTTGAGCAGAAACACTAAATATTTACGCAGCCTGCCAGGCAGCCCCCAGGCGAGGAGGTGGCAACCATTTACATGCAAGCGGCACGACAATTTTTGTGTAACTAGAAGTGCAAGAAAAATTACTTAAACATACCCAATGTGGGAAATTAAACTCAGGACAAAGGGAATCGAGCGCTTGGGCAGCGCAAAGAAAAAGCCAAGCTCCGGAGGATTCAATGGGTTTTAATAGTCACGAGGCATCAGTGCCCCCAAAGCACAAGGGTGCACCTCGCCCACCACCATAACAGAGCTAGGATTGGGGTGGAAGGGTGCCCAGCTCCTGCCAGCAGCTCCAAAGGGGTTCCCAGGGAGAAAATACCCCTTCACTGGGGGCCGCAGGAGAGCGAGGAGGGGGCTGGGAGCAGCAGGGGGGGGGCATTTGATGGCAGCAGGATGCAATTGCTCAGACTGGAATGAAACCAGGGCTTGGGGGCTCGCAAGGGAGCAGTATGGGCAAGGTGACCGTTAAATGGCACCTCAAAATAAAATGCAAATAAACCCTTAGGGCTACTCGTTTGCTGCCCCAGGCACTTATATAGGGTGCAATACATAGCTGGGGAAAGGACACTGCTCTACAGTCAGCACCAACAGGCTACAGCAGTTACAGGACCACAGCTCCAGCAGCACAGCACATGGGAAAGACTCCCAGAGCTCAGCACAGCACCCACCAGCCCCACAGCCTACATTTTCCAGGATCAAACCTTACCCGAACTCCTCATCCTCAGCTGTAAGCAGGGCAGTAGATGCTGTTTCAGTCCGACCACGCTCCCCACCTCCAAGCACCGGGCAGGGCCAAGGAGGGCCCCCACATGAGCAGGACAGCCCAGTATCCCCCCAGCCAAGCCAAGTAGGAACCAAGAGCCCTGGGCTGAGCTTAAATATAGCTTTTGGTATAGGGTGTGGGTTTCGCCCAGGTGAAACGATTCAGGACCCTGCCATCAGCTAGCCAGCTCTGCAGGTGAAGCGATGGCTCCTCTCTGCTGGATTTAAAGAGCCAAAGAGGGGAAAATAGGGAAATAAATAATAATTTAAAAATACTTTAATAAAAAATAAAAATAAAAAAAATATTTTCCCCCAAATAAGGGAGAAGAGCTTCCTTGCAAGCAGGTAACCCAAGCTGGGCGAAGGAGCAGAGATGCTGAGTGACGGGGCATTGCTCACACCCGCGTGGGCAGCCCGGGGGTTAACCCTGCTGGTTAATGCCGCTGTTAACCCCGATGCTCCCAGGTGAACCGAGACACGCTGCAGTCAATAAGGCTCAGGCAACACCTTGGGATAGCGATGGCTCCACAAGCCAGGGCATGTGGGGTAACACGGAGCCCCTCGCCGCTCTGGCCGCTCTCCCAAGGAGCTGGTTGACACCATCCGCTGCCGGCCCCTGGGATGATCCGTGCTGAGGGCACGGCAATGCGCAGGGGGTCTGGAGCAGACCCAGGCAGCTCCAGCCCCAGAGCAAGCACATGCTGTCCCATCTCAGCATCCCAGTGACAGATGCTACAGAGTGGGGAGGGTCTTGAGCTGTCCTTAAAAGCAGCAGCCCATAAAGAAAGCTAAAGTCACAACCATTCCCATTTTCTAAGGCAGACATTGAGGGACTGGGCCACCCCATGGGGTGCCGAGCGCCTGACAGAGCCAGGAGAGCAGGCTCAGCAGCTCTCTGGAAAAACCCGAGACTTCCCACGAGATGAAACACAGACGTACGAAGCTGACGTGCCGACGGGCACTTCAGGGGTGCGATGGCGCGTTTGGGTCTGTCCCATGCGCTCCCAGGCCGAGGCCATTGGACAGCCCTGTTAATGACTGTCCCCGGGACCCCAGGGGATGGTGTCCCGGGACGGGGTATCCCTGGGAAGAAGCAGCACATCGCAGCAGCCGGCTTTTCTCTGGCAAGCTACTGCCAACCTCCACGAGAGGGCTTTGCTGTACAAGGAAACGAAATAAGACGAGCTCCATTTCCAGCCCGCTTCCAGTTAGGTCGTGTCTTTTCCCCACATCTTCTCCCCAAGGGCTTAGCAGGCAGCAGCGGGACACAGTCACCAAGGATTACACCCAAAGGTTCTGATGATATTTGTACATTAGTGACAGCGTTGGAAATAGTCCCTTTTTTTTCTTGCCGAAGCCTTTCTTTCCTGGGTGAGCTGCATCCCAGGGTGCTGGCCATGGCTGGGTCGGGGCTGAGCCCAACTTTCCCGGATGGCTCTGGCACCAAGCCTGGCCCCAAAGCACGGACGCAGCCTTCGGCGCTAATGCACCCGCTGGCAAAACGAGCTGGCCGCCGCGTTTTGGGAGGCGCAGGGCTGTCAGCCGCAATCCCCCCCCCGGGGCCGAGCGTTTTGAAGCACACCTGACGATGGATGGGGCAGTGTCCTTGTTCCCACAAACTGAGCGCGGGAGCGAGCCACAGCTGAGCGCACGGCCACCCTTCCCGGCGCTCCGGAGCTTCTCCCCACCCGGCAAGCTCTGCCGGGCTTTGCCTGGCCGCAGCACCGGGACCTCCGCAGCTGCAGGGACGGGGGAACATGCTGCCACGGGCACAAAATGGTGCCGGCTCCCAGCTCGGGTCCCCCGGGGAGCTGCCCCCAAGCCGGCGGTGGTGGCACGGGGGCATCCAAACCGCTCCATCGCCTGACACCTCCTCGCCAGCAGCACGTGCCTGCTCTGCAGGGTGGACCGCACTCTTATTTGCCCACCCTCTGCTGGCAGCCCACCCGGTGCCCCTCGCCAACGCTGTCAAGCAGAAGGGGACCGCCATGTCCCAACATGGGGCATGGGAAAGTGCAGCGTCCCTCTTTTTTTTTTTTTTTTTTGGCCAACCTGTAAGGTGACATTTTTGCAGCGCAAATCCATCACCGGGCCTGCCGGGCTTCCACTGCAAGCTGAGAGGGAATGAGCAGGCTGTGAGCGGGGGTGCGAGGCGCTGGGGTGACCTGGGACGGGACCGACCTTGCCGCCACGGCCGGGTCGGGATCAGAGCCCGGCTCCGTGCTCAGCTCACCGCGCAGCACACGCCGCCTTACAGCCGCTCCCCCTTCCCCCAGGAGGGCTGCGGGGACGTGAGAGGCGGCTCCTTCCTCCTGCCACTTGTCACCCTGTTTATTTTTAACAGCCCTGCCTCCTGCTCAGACATGACCCCCCGGGAAAGTGTCTCCCGCGGCTCTCCCAGCACCAGTCAGCCCCGTGCCAGCGCCCTGAACCCGGGGCGGCCGGTCCCTCCCCGCCTGGCCACCAACCACCAGCATCACGCTCTCCTGAGCCAAGGGCAAACGCTGGCTCCATTGCCCTTTCCAGGGAGGGAATTTTGGCGAGCCCAGCGCGCACGGGGCGCTGCCCGGGAGAAAGGCGAGCAGGAGCCGTGCGTGGCCCCAGCCGCTTCCTTGCAAATTGGCTCTTTAACACAAAATGCATCAATTCTCCCTGGAAACGCTCAGCAAGGATAAGGCGGGGAGGAATTCGCCCTGGAACGGGCTCACTGGCACTACCCTTTAGAGATAGAGCCGTGCTCTGAGAAAGGATGGGAGAACAATGCCGTGAGTATCCAGCGGGGCTTTTACCCAGCTCCCTCCGGCCGGTGGCTACATCCCTCTGACATTTGCTTTCCGTTCATACAAAAGCCACGGGGCAGGGCCACTCGCCACCCACAGCGATTGAGCAAGTGGCACAGGCCATTTGCCGATGGGTGCTGCCACCGGCCCTCGCCGGGTGCCCGCGCCGGGAAGGGGAGCGCGGCCCCGCCAGCCCCGCACAGGGTAAATCCCAGCTTGAAAACACCAGCCAGCGTTTTGCAACCCTCCCCGGCCAGCCGCAGCACAGAGGAGGGAAGAAAAGCCCCGGTTCCCTCCCCTCCCCGTTCTTCCGTCCCTCCTGCCTTCCCATGGGAGCCGTGCCTTCCTCCGGATGCGGCTCCTCCCGGCCTCTCCGCCGTGCCAAGGGTCCATGGGGTCAAATATTCCCCCGGAGCAAGCGGGGCTGCGAAGGGGCAGCGGGCTCTGCCCTGGGGGCTGCCAATGTGCTCAGCCCTTGGGTCAGGGGCGAGATTGGGGTCCGGGGGTTTCGGCCTCGCCCCAGAGAGGTGAGGGTGGCCCAGTGCCCCTTGCGTGTCCCGCCGTCCCCACAGCACTGCGGCTGCTTGGCAATGCTGCGTTCCAGCTCTCGTAAAACGCTGCCCTGGGCCGGTGCCGGGTAAAAAAATCACATAAATTCCTCCTGCCTTGAAAAATAGCAGCCCCATTGCCATGGAGACATAACACTGCTCCCGCGGCCCCTCTCCGCCCGGCCGCAGCAAGGCAGGGATGCTTGGTACCCCCAGCACCGCGTCGCGGGGGCAAACCCGCCTCCTGCCGTGGCTCCTGGCTCGGGGCTTCAGCCCCGGCACGCCGCGGCATGGAGGGAGCTGGGATGGAGGAGACCGCGTGCGCTGGCAAAGCCCACCTGCCCGTGCTGCTCGGTGCTGGCGTTTCAGGAGCAAACCTGGGGAGCTGAGCGGGACGCGGCCAGCGGGGATTTCTCTGCCTCCTGCTGCCGAAACAGTCGCTTCCCCCCCCCACTCTTTTCCAGTGATGCTCCAGCCGCGCGCTGGCTGGGACCCCAGCTCCGCGAGGGACGGGGCGGGGGGAGCCGCTGCTGCCTGGCTGCCTGTGCCACGCTGCCCGCATCCTTCTGTCCCCCCTGGGAGGGGAGCAGGGCACCACGGCATGCCGGACCCCCAGCCCAGGGGCGAGGGGAGCAGGCACCCATGGGGCTCCCACCTCCGCACCCCACTCCAGACATGCTCCCTCCTTCCTGCCCTTGGTCCCCTTTCCTGCCTTTCCCAGCCCACCCTCCAGATTTCCGCGTGAGCCGCGTCCTTCCTGCCCTTCATGGCAGGGCCGGCGTGCCCCATCCGCCCCGCCGGCCATCGACTTCTCCATTTCCCTCCCTGTTCTCCTTTCCCCGCAGGCACCCTCCCTGCCCCGCGCCTCCGGCTTCCCCTCCCGTTCCGCCTGACCCGGGGCCACCGGACGCTGCTGGCGGGGCGAAACCGGGGCTTGCCAAAGCAAACAGCCGCAGCAGGAGGAGGAGGAGAGCGGCCAAGGCCGGAGCAGGCAAAGGGCAGAGTCCACCGGCAGACCCTGCCTTGCCGTCCTCGGGTGGGGAGGTTCCCCTTGCGTTTTAAATGCTCTGAGTTGGCTCCATGCGCCCCGGAGCTCGGTGGGCAGTGGGTGTCGGGGGCGATGCCTTGGCTGAGCGGAGCCCGGGGATGCTGAGCAGCGGGCTGGGGGGAGAGCACCCTTTGCAGTTTTCTCGGCGGGGGTCTGGGGTTGAGCTTCATGGGGTGCTGGAGGCCGAGGGAAAGCGGATCCAGGGCTCGAGTCTCCTGCAACCAATTTACAGCGAGGTCTTTTTCTCCCACTCTGCCCGCTGCCAGGAAAAGCAGCAGGAAAATATTTCCCTGGGAATTGTTTTTGTTCCTTCCTCTGTGTCTGTACGCATGCAGCTCTCCTCCGCCTTGGACATGCCTCAACCTGTCCCGAGGCTCAGATTAATCCCCTGCACCACCCGGGACGACAGCTGAGGTCAGACGCTGTCAGCCGAGGTGAGGAGGAGGAGGAGGAGGAGGAGACCTTCTGCCTAGGAAAGCACATGCGTTCCCAAGCAGAGCAGCGAGCATGAACAAGAGGCAGCCCTGCCTGCATCTCCCAAGCAGGAGGTCACCCTGCAACGCCCGGAGCAGCCTGCCCAGGGGGGAGATCTTGCTGCTGGCAGTGCCAGAGCAACGCAGCAGAGCCCCAAGCCTGGCTTAAGGGAAAGGCCGGGCTGAGCCAGGGTAGCTGCAGGCAGCAAAAGCATCTGCAGCCAGGCGGGTGCAGCCCGGCAGTGCCTGCAGCACTGCTCCACGCGGGTGCCCGAAAACAGGCAGCGGCACCCGCTACCTCTGCTTCTCCATCGGCTTGGGAACCGGAAAAACAGATGAACCGTTCCCCTCGCCTGCACCGGAGAAGCAAGTCCTGCGGGCTGGGCCGGGCCAGAAGAGCCGATCCGGAGCAGCTGCCCGCAGGCAGGTTTCAGCATCCCGCTGCCCGCCCAGCAGGGAAACCGGGATGGAGGGAAGGTGGGGCAATTGGGGTGGAGGGAGAGCGCATCCAACCACAAAGCCAGTCCTTTGGCGTGCAAAGCGCTCAACACCACCTCGGGGCAACGGGGACAAGCTCAGGACAGCTCAGCTCCAGCAAATGATGCTCTACAGCCTCTGCCCAGGCAACCGGCCGTCCTCGCCTCCCGTTTTCCCCTCGTACAACTGCTCAGGAAATACACGACTATTTGCCTGCAGCTCCAAGCCCTTCCCTCCCCCTCTCCCCAGGCTCCATCACCAATAAATCACCCCGCTGGGAGAGAGGGCCCGAAGAAACCAGAGGCACAAAACCTCAAACAGAGCCTTCCCCCCCCCGCCCCGCTCCCCCAGGCAGCTCTGCATTTCATTACCGCCGCCAGCCCAGCCCTCGCCCGGCTGGGGAGAAGGAGGGGAGGGGGGGCCCGCAGGGTTTGCACGTCGGGAGCAGAAATCACAACCAGAAGAGCGGGAGAAGGGAGTTGGTTTTGTTTGTCGCTGCGTCCCGGCGCTCGCCTGGCCCTGCCCCTGCCCCTGCCTCCGGGACCCGTGCTGGCCTGGAATAGCTCTCCTCCGTCGGGGTCCCCCCGTGCCAAAGCAGCTCCGGGTACCTTCCAGCCGGCTTCTCCCCCCTGCCACCCACCCTTTCTAGCTGCCGACCCCTCTCTCTGCCCCGCTCCAGCCTCACGAAGGTGCTTGGATGCTCCTTGGAAGAAGCCCCGGGGTTTTCTGCGAGCCTCGCCAGCGGGCTCAGCCCTGCCAGCAAGTTTCGCCGCCTTCCCTCTGCCCCCACTCAGCTCCCCCCGGGCTGGGAGCACCCTGCCCAGCCAAGCACCGAGCCCGTCCCGGGGAGAGCGGCGAGGACAAGCCCCCGCAGCCCGGCAAGCACCCCCCAGCCCGCTGGGGACCGGAGAGGGGGCTCCCTCCACCCACCCTAAATATATATTGGCAGAGCACGGCCGGCAAGCACAGTACATTGGAGACAGATGCGAGCCCCGCAGCGGCACGAGGGCTCGGGGGATCCCGACGTGCCTCGACCCAGCCTCTTGAACCATCATTTAAGCAAGAAGTGCTGCGCCACAGCACTTCTGCACCCCTCCCTCCCCCCAAAAACCCTGCCCTGGGGTTTAGCCCTTGGCAAAGCATCCCGCCCCAGGGCTGTTCCGGTGCCCCACGGCTCCCGGGGCGGGGAGAGGCCCCAGCAGGCACGCAGCCCCATGGCGCTGGCCTGCCGCCCTCCTCCCCCCCAGCAGCTCGCCGGATTCCTGAGCGCTGACACAGGACGCTGCTGCAATGAGCGTGCAGGGCCTTCCTCCCCTTCCCCTGCCCCAGGAGAGGAGGGACGGGCGGGTAAAACCGGGTCACATCAGGCCAGGAGGGGAGCAAGAGCATCCGGAGTGAAATCCGGAGTGAAATCCGGAGCCTCCTTCAAGCCCCGGCCCCACACGGGCTTCCTCTGGCTGGCACCTGGCCCGCGCCAGACGTACGTCCGTCCCTCCAAAGGCCGAGATGATTCACACCATTAATGCTCCCTTATTGGCAAGAGCCGGTTTTAAATCATTCCCTCTCTCCAGAAGGTATCCCTGACGAAAGCCGCAGCTCATCCCCCCGGAGCTGCAACCGGCGAGCGCTCCTTGTTGATTACAGCAAGAAAAAAAAGTGAAAGCTTGCTGCTTGCCCTCTTCCCCGAGCATCCTGGGCAGCTCGGCCACTGCGCTCCCGGCTCCCTCCACTGGCATTTATCCCACCCTTCGTCTGCGCTAAGGGCTTTTCCCAGCACCTCTGCTCTCCCGGGCTCTCAGGGGACCTAACCCGAGCTGGGGGGGGTTGCAGCACCCCGGGAGAGCGCTTCCAACAGCTCGTTGCTATTATAGGAAGGTGAGGATCCTGCCATCTTGCCATTAAGTCATATCCTCCTCGACCCCGTGAGGTAGTTTCCATAGGAGTCACTCTCTCTCTTCCAAGTGATGGAAGTTGTTATTTTTATCTGGCTTATTTATGCACTTCTCTTCCCTCCATCGGCACTGGCCTGGGCAGCAGATTTGGGCCATTAGCCTCTCCTCAAGCTTATTCCCCCTGCGCTGTTCAGCTGTCCTATCCCGTCACCCTCACCTCGGCGGCAACCAAAAGGCAGCACCTGTGAGCAGAAGGGAAAGTCCAGGGATCAAAGCAGCATGACAGAACAGACGAGTTAAGGAAAACAGACCCTGTTTTAGGTAAAAGTGATTATAGTGATAAAAAAAGAAAAAAGACACCAGGGGAGGAAAAAACCAGAAAAGAGCAGAAAAATTGATCCCAAAAGTAACACAGCGTTGTTATGGTCTTTTTCAATCTGACACTCATTTTCCAGTGGAGGTGCAGACCCTCTCTAAGGAGCCAAAACCCACTGGCAGCTATCTTGCCTGGGTGATTTTGTCCAGCCCCCTCGGCAGCAGCAGCCTGCAGCTCCCCGGGGACACGCACATCGCGGGGAGCAAACCCCCCGTGTTATAAAAACGCAGCCCCAGGAGCGAGGCGTATGTTGGCTCAGCAGAGATGGCTCCGGCAGCCAATGGAGCTGGACCAGGTCTTTCGGGGACACAGCACCGTGGTCATCAGCCGGTAGGTGAGAACTTGCTCACCACAGATAGCTCCACGGAGAGGTCACACCAGCCAGAGCGCTGCGTTGGCATCTCTGGGTAGTCTTTGCCATCTTTTCAGAGGCCAACAGCAATTAAGCTGTTGCACAACTCCTCTCTGGAAGACAAAATAGATATGAGCGCTGCCGGTGATCTGTGCCAAAGGGAGGTTGGGACTTGTCTGCACAGGGACGTCGCGGCCACACAAACCAACTGGACCAGATGCTCTCCCAGCAGTTGGGCGCCCAGAAAAACCTTCAGATACACCGAGCTGCTCCTGATCCATTCCCTGATGGCCGAGAGAGCCCCCATGCCATTACAGCACTCAGGAGCTGACTACAGGCCCTGGGCAAAACCATCCACTTCCACACAGATGCTGTTGGCGGACAAGGAGCTGGGACTGAAAGCTGCTCCCCCTCGGCCTTGGGATGGAAGCTGTGCTCGTACGGGAGCAGGAGGCTGTTTCCATCCCCCAGTCCAGCTTCTGACCCACGAGAGCAACCTGTACCCTCAGAGTGGGGCGTTCTGCAAGGGAGTAGAAGGAGAGCTGGGGGAAAAAGTCCTCCAAAGACACCTCCCTCCTCCCACTGCTCTCCTCTTACTGGAGAGGACCCCATGGGCTGTCTCCCATCCGACGGCCATGCTGTTGGACTGTTAGGGTTCTCCTGGAGAGCACTTGTACAAGCGAAGCAGGGACAGACCCTTCCTGTCACCTCCCAAAGGTCATCAAGTGGAAAAAAATGTCTCATCACAGGCAATTTCCTTGGTGTTGCCTACCGGGCTCAAGTTGTATGTCACCATTAAGGGCAATTATGCAGAAAATTAATTTGGTAGGACTTTTGCTTTTACAGAAGAATAGGGAGCTACTAACTTGTACACAAGCTAGCAGAGCTCCCTCCACGCTGCCCCAGACCAGACAGCTTCTCCCCTATCGCAAGTCCTCCCTCCGTTGCCACCTTAGTGCTCCGGCAGGACCAAGCCTGACACCTCCAGTTCTCTCAGAAACAAGGTGCAAAACCCCCAGCCCAGTGCCCCCCGCATGGGACAGCGCCGCTTCCCGACGCGGAGCCTATTTCAGCCACATCAGAGAAAAGTGGAGAGCAGAAAGCTTCATGTCGGTCATGGCTCATCTCCCACATCACTCCCCAGCTCTCCCACTCGAGCCAGGCCCCCAAGGTTCAGCCAGATACAGCAGGCTGTGTTTCACACCACACAAACATCTTCCTTGACTCGCCAGAGCTGCAATCCTCAGTTGAAAAGTTCATTAATTAGGAGCAGAGAAGCCTCTAGTGAATCTCCCAGCAAGAAGCAGGGGAAAAAAAAAAATTCCCCTACAATTCAGGCTAATTACGACGCCTCGGGGCGCTCCAGTCACTGTGAAGCGGAGGCCAAACTTCTCTCCCCACCCCTAAGAGCAAGAACTTTAACCCAGTTATAGTTTTACTGATAATGAAAGAAAAAAACCCACCCTGATATTAATCATTTTAACTATTCTGCAAATAACAGCAAACAGGAGACGCCGAAAAATATTTCTGGCAGAGTCGCAGCTGGCGGCAAGCACAGCCTGCGTCCGGGGAGGATCTGCTCACAGCCTCTCAGCCCGCACCTCTGAGCCGGCGAGGCCGAAGGCCAACCGCAGGGCTGGGACTGCGTGCAGCTGCTCTTCTGGGATTTAGCAACCGCTTTCCACCCACAGACAAGAGCGACTGTGCACATTTAGGTACTTTTTGAGGAAGACTTCAAAATGCCACGGCAGCTCTGGCCCCGGGAAGGGGCCGCAGCCAGACGAGGAGCAGCAGCAGCGGGAGAACCTGGAAGGGACGCCGGGTCACGCCGACAGCAAGTTCCCTTTCTTCCTGGCTCCCAGGGGAGCTGGACTCCAAACCCAGCCCAAGCCTCTGGCGAGGCAGGGTGGATCCAGCCACAGACATGCAGCAACCACACCCAGGCTGCTGGCTGCGCAGCTCCCTGCCTCCCCGGTGCAGGGGGGGCACAAACAGGGACCAGGCGCATACAGTTGAAAATATTTAATACGTGTTGTACACGTAGAATTACATTTTATACAAAACAAGATACATCACTGAAGGAGAACACTGTACAAAAATCCCTACAGGAGCCCCAAGCCTTTATACAACAAAGACCAGGAGTTACCAAGCCTCACAAACAGGCTCAAGGACTTTCCGTCAGAGCGTCTGTAAACTTCGTTTCTCTCAATAAACACTTTTAAAAAGCACCATGTTAATAGTTCTGACCTAAACCTTTCCAAAATAGAGACTTTATTTAATAAACTTAATACTTTCCAAGCTTAAAATATTACCCAGTGGGGCCGTCCCCGCCGTCGGCGGCAGCCGGGGAGAGTCCCCCGGGCGCCGGCCCGGCCGGGAGGGGGGAATTCCGGGAGGGCCGAGCCGGGGGCGCTCCCAGGGCGGGTACCGGCCGAGCGGCCCGGCGTGCCGGCGGCGGGCGGGGAAGGGGGAAGTGCTGCTGCTGCTCCTACTGCCACCGCCCCGCGGCCCTTCCCGTGCGGCAGCTGCCCTCCTCCACCGGGCCGGGGCCGCGGGAGGAGCGGGGCGGGTAGGGGAGGTGTCACCTCTCGGTCCGGCTGGCCGTACGTCGCCCAGGCCCCCCCCCACCACCACGGAGGTGAAGGGCAAGTCTGTGCGGCCGGCGCGTCAGAAGGCCACAATGGCCGTGCTCCAGGGGTTGAGGGTCCGCAGCACCGGCTCGTCGCAGCAGATCTGTCCCGGTTCGGCCGCTGTCTCGGCGGGCGTCGCCGCCACCACCTCGCCGCCGTCAACGGCTGCCCGCCGCCGGCCCTTGGGCTCCTTGCTGAGCAGTCCCGAGAAGCTGGAGCCGAAGATACTGATGAGGCTGGCCACGTTGCCCGTCTCCATGTCCTCCTGCTCGCCTGGCGGCGGCGGCTCCTCCTCCACCTCACGACGGGGCTTCTTCACCGGGGAGCCCGCCGGGCCGCGCTCGCCGGCGCTCCGCTTCCGCGGGCAGTGTGACGGCGGGGGCGCGGCGGCGGGGGCGGACTCGGCGCGGGTCCCCTCGCCCGCCGCCGCGCAGCAGCAGCAGCAGCCGCAGCCACAGCGCCGCGGCCGGGGGCCCACGCAGGCCGCGCCGGGCAGCCGCGGGCCGCCTCTAACCCCCTCGTCCTGCGGGGACGGCGGCTCGCCGGCCGCCCAGGCGGTGGTGCAGGGCTCCTCTTCGGGGGGCCCGCAGGCGGCGGGGGGCGGCTCGGGAGGGCAGCCCGGCTCGCTCAGGTAGACCTGCCGGGCGCTCCGCAGCACCAGCGACACCAGGAGGTTCTTGTGGAGCTTGAGGCCGCCGCGCTGTCCCCGCGCGCTGTAGATCTTGCCCAGCGAGATGCTGACGATGCGGTGAGCCTCCAGCTTGAACTCCATGGGGCGGTTGAGGGCGCCGGGCCGTGGAGGGGGGAAGCGGTGCCGTGGGGAAGCGGTGCCGTGGGGAAGCTGCGCCTGCCACCCGCACCCCACCCGCGCACGCCGCTCGTTCGCGCCGCCGACTGAGGCGAGCCCACGCGCCCGGCCACTTTTTATACCGCCCCCGCCCCGGCCAATCGGAGCGCCCCGCTGGCCGCTCCAACCGCCGGCTGGGCCCCGCGCGCCCGACGCCGGCCAATGGCGAGGCAGGGAACCGGGTTCGAACGCTCGTCCCGCGGAGAGAGCTCTTAAAGCGGCAACGCCAACACACGTCTGCCGGTGGGTCTCACCCCTCCGGCCGCGGCCTAAGGGACAGCACCCGGGGCTCTGCCGCACGCCCCGTTTGGCAGCACCCCCGCTGCACCGCACCCCACATCGGCTTGATCAGACCGACAGGCAGCAGTGGGAATGCTGGCCAAAACAACTGAAAAATTTCCGGGGCGGGGGGGGCAGGGAGAAGAAAACAACCAACCGACCCCTGTTTTGTGGGGGTTAGAAACGTTTCCCCCAATTTCAGCACCGGTCTCGGCCATCTTGTCGTGTTAGAGGAGGAACTGGTGTTGGCTGGAGGGGGAAGTGCACCTTTCAGGACTTCAAGGAAAATCTGCCCTGAGGTTGAGGAGAAAGCCATCCCTGCCCTATCCCATACCCCCAGAAAGCCCACGAAGAAGAGGAAGATCCACAATGGGAGCGGGAAAGGCTACAAGGGAGGATGGGGGAGGCCAGGAGCATCTCCAGGGCTGATGGGGACCGCAGCAGCTTGGAGCATGTTGTTTTGGATCTGAAACCTCGCTCTGCTGTAGCTGTGAAAGCTGGTGTGGCCACAGGGGACAAGCCACCCCACCCCAGACACAGCTCCAGGCGCCGGGGAAGCTGCCAAGAAAGCTCAGGGGGTGTTTCAGAGCTTGGAGTGGGACCCTCCTTCTTCCACCAAGGAGCAACCATCATCTGCGAGGAGGCAAGAAGTGAAAGGGCCCCAAATTAAGGAAGTTCAATGTGCTGCCCCCCGAGTATCAGTTTCCATTCCCAGCTGACACACAACTCGCTTCCATCCCTTTTTTTCCAAGGGATTCATCTGCTGACCCTCCAAAGGAGAGCCACAGCCTGTCGTGATGCTTTAGTGGCGGCAGGATCTGCCACCATATCCTGGCTTGCTGGAAGGACAAGGGAGTGGTTGGTCACAGCAGTAACAAAAACCAAGTGAAGATTCAGCCACATCAAGGTGTAGTTGAGACAGCAGGAGCTCCCCCCAAAACACCCACACTTGGACCAAATGCATGTTCTCCTCCCACTCGAGAGCAGCTGGAAAACCTCAAATGCCACTCTCTGGATGTTGAACACAACGGCATGTCAACCCGGTGGCTGACATCTCAAAATGTCCACCTCCTCTTGCACAAACCTGCCATGCTCCATTTTAAAAGACTAGATCAGAGCTTGCTCAACCACACAGCCAAAACACCAGCCAAAACAGCTGGTCCCAGCTTTCCCCTGCCCGCGCCAGGGCGAGCCTCTCCCAGCTGTAGAGAGTGGGGCTGTCCCCCTCCAGGCCTGGCGTGGGAGGACAGAGAGGGACGCGAGCCCCGGCGGTGGGAACCGAGGGTTTCCAGACCCGCCGAACCTGCTCCCCGCGCCTCAGAGGGCCGGCAACACCCTGGCCTAAGCCCTCAGGTCAGTCTAACCAGCCGGGGCAGGTCTGGGCTCAGATGTTTGGGACTGCAGTCACACCTCCTCGCTCGCAGCCGGCACGTCTGCCTGCCACTGGTGCCCCCTCCGCGGCACGGCGTTCGGTTGTGCCCCTGCCAAACAGCTTGTGCACCACCGGGCATGTTGCTCTGGGACTGCTGTTGGCAGGATCCGGGCACCTGCACCCTCAGCAGAGATGACCCCGGTTAGAAGGATAAAGCCAGGTTTGATACGTCTCAGTTGGGTTTATTCCCGACATGTTTTTGGTGCCACATGCCCGACTCAGACACAGAGGAAGAACCGCGGTGCAAAGCCACCCCGCCGGATGGAAAAAGCCGAACGCAGGTGGAGGAGACACGGCGCGAGAGCTCTGCTGAGTACAGATGCCTGGATCCGAGCGGACCGACCTGTTCTGCTGCTCACCGCCTCACCCCAATGGCATGAGGCACCATTTCTCACCGGTCACCGTGTTTTAGCTACCTACCCTGCCTAGGAGCGGGGAGGCCGGCAGCCTCTCCCCTGCCCTGGCCAGGGATAAGCACGATGAGGACGGGTGCTGAGCGCTCCAGGAGGAGCAGAGGGGCACGCCGTCAGGCGGTGGAGCTAGCACCCGGTACCACCGGTTTCATCCACCGACACTGTGCCTGGTGTCAGGCACAACCAGCAGCACATCTGCCCTGCCCCGGCCTGCACTTCACGCCCTTTGCAAAGAGATGGGAGGAGGACTGCTTTCTTGGGGGGCATGCAAGAGGATGGCAGGAGGAGAGGACAGGCAGCAGTGCAGGCAGAGGCTGTCCCAGCAGCACAGAGGCAGCCCGTTTAAGCCAGGCAGTATTTTGGTGGCAGCCCTGCCTTTCCCTCCCAGGCTGATGTCATGCTTTAGTAAGTTTGAGGCAGTCACATGGCAGCTTCTGAGGTCAGCGCCTCGGGTGGCTTTGTTGTCTGTCTGTCTGCCTGCCTGCCCTGGGCTCCTGCCTGCCTGCCCTGGGCTCTTGCCTGCCCCCAGAACCAGTCCCCGCTGGTGGGTGACCCTGCTGGGGTTCCCCTCTGAGCAGGGCATCTCCGTGATACTCACAGCTCGGCACAGCATGGGAGCCGTCACCTCAGTGGAGCCAGACAGTTGGACATGCCTTGTGTCCGTCTGTCTGCCTGCAGAAGGGGCATTGCCCCCCATCCCTGGGGGGTCACCAGAGGGGGTACAGGAGGAGGAGGCGGAGGAAAGGGTGTGACGAGGTGCTCTAATCTCCACATGTGATCTAACCGGGCTGGAAGGGGTTTGACGAACAATTAACAATCCTCCAGCTCAGCTGCTGCTTCCCAAAATAGCTCTGGCAGGAGGAGGGCGGACGGGCTGGCAGACAAAGGTGGCCTCTCCGCCGGCAAGCTGCAGCCGGCGGCGTGGCCAGCAAGCCGGCGGAGGCAGCAGCCCCGGAGGCCGAGCAGCAGGGAGCCCATGGCCCCACCTGGAAAGGAAAACAATACGAGATAAAAGCAGCTCGGGGCAGGAAGCAGCTTGTGGTACAAATAATAATTGCAGAGGGCTGCGCACACCACCGGGTTTTTTGGAGGCGTTTAAATCTGCCTTCGACAGCGGGCAGAGGAGGTCGGCGCTGGGAAGCTCGTCGGGGCTTCACACCCACTGCATCTTGGCCAGGAGCAGCATGGGCTGCGGTGTGGGCTGCAGCAGGCTGTGTGCCGGCTGCCTGCATCCCCGGATAGGGCAGCAAAACCCTGGCCGGGGTCCTCCCGTCCCACCCAGCCGCAGCCCACGTGGCAGCGGCGTGGCCGGGGGCCCTACCGGCATGGCCATCTGGCGCGCAGCACGGTCACCCCGTCCTGCGGTGGGGCTGAGGATGTGGTTAGCAAGATCCTGTTTCGGCAGCGGCGCCTGTCCCCATCCCCACTCCCCTGCCAGCCCCTGGCTGTCACCAAATGTGCGGCCCAGGCCCCAGGGCGAAGCCAGCTGCAGTGAAGAGGTGCAAAACCCTCCGGGTTGGAGGGACAATGAAATTAGGGTGTCCTCAAAGCACAGGCTGAAGTCATCCATCACTTCTCTTGGCTGTCCCAGTGCCACTGCAGTGCATTGTCCCCTCTCTCTTCGATTCAGACCAGGATTTATGTGTTAGACCCTTCCCGAGAAGCAGGCGGGAACAAAACAGCCAGACCTCCCTCAGCACCAGTGGGTTTGGGGCAAAAGCCTTTGCACCAACAGCTGCCTGCAGCAAAAACAGAGCTTCAGGACAGCCAAAGCCCCAGGGAGATCCAGGCGCATCGCCAGAGACTGCTGACGGAAGCGAAACAGGACAGGGAGGAACACTTCCAAATGCGGATTCATCCGCAGCTCCAGCCTGAGCTCTTTTCTAGGTGGGAATAATCCACATCTGAATTGTGAGGAACCCCTCCAGAGCTCAGGCGGCTTGTTTGGGGTTGTTTTGGGGTTTTTTTCTTCAGAAAGATCAATTCGCATGGATGCCATATGGACCTGCCGCAATCAGAATATCGGTAACTAATCCCTCAGGGTTCCCAACTGTTCTGGTTTATCCATGCTTGGAGATAAGGTCAGAAGAGCTGGGAAACATCCCAAAAGACAGACAAGAGCGCTAACCACTAATCGCTGCCGAATGAAAACCAAACACAACATGCAAGCGAAACAAATACAAACAAATCAATACAAAGCTAAACCCAAAGGAAAGGAAGCAGCTCCCTCGGTGTCTGAGAGCGCCGAGACACCCGCCCCTAAAACCACAGCACAGCCACGCACTAGAAAGCAAAGGGGTTTTCCAGAGTTAAAAACCCCCTTCCCGTCGGCAGAGATGATAGTGTGGATACCCCAGACAGGGAGGACTCCCTCCTACAGGTCTTTTTTTTCCACCAGTGACCTGGTATTCCCCCTTTTCCCCCTGCATAAATGATTTAAAATTTTCCTTCCCTTACTCTGAGCCACTGGCTTGGGATTTCCCTCCCCTCCCCTGGAGATCCATGACCTGGACCCTCTGCCCGTCAGAAATCCTGCTACTCCTCCAGCACCCTCTACAAACACAAAGAGGGGGAAAAAAAACCAGCAACAAAACAGTCCCAGCTATCAGCTTCTTCAGGCAGCCATTTCCCTTGGAAAAATGTTCCCCCATATCTTTCAGTGTTTCATGGAACTGGCTTGGGTTTCCTGGGGAAAAAATGCATTTATTTGTCCGGGGTTTCCTATCAGACAGCCCTTCTATTGTAGTCCACCTTCCTGTATTTTTTTTTTCCCTCTCTGATACGCCTGCAGTGGGTCCTGTGCCATTCCCAAAGCACGGAGGCCCACGGCCCGTGCGCTCTCACTACCCTCATTACGCAGACGGAGGCTGCCTTGTGTCCAGGGGAGACAAAAAAGCAGGACAGCCCTGGGAGGCAGCCTGGCAGACGGCCCTCCGTCTGCCCAGCAAAGCCTGTGCTTTTCGCTGCAGCGATTCGCTCCCCAGCAAACTCTTCCCTCAAGAAGGCGGCAGCCTAAGTGGCGTTCACCTGCGGGCCAGCATGGGGTTAAACATCCCAAATTAATCGTGCGAACGCCGCATGAAGTCACAGTTCAGCAAACCACGGGGTAGACCGCCTGCCCAAAGGAGTCTCAGCCTAATTATCTCAATGTCACCTTCCTTTTAGCCAGTGTGCAAATGACAACTGCAGCCCTCTGCACATCCCAGAGCGCAGATGTGTTCTCCCTGCGACTGCTTCTCGCTTAGGCGTGATGGGGAGGTTGCACAATGACGCTCTGGAGCCATGGAGCCGTTATCCTAGGAGAGGCTGCCTGCTCCGCTCCCTGTAACGAAACGGGGGACCGGGGTCCTTGGGACTTGCCAGCAAAGCACACCACACACAGGGCTTATTAAAAGTCCAAAGGCATGCCAGGAGGGAACCTGGAGTCCTCAGAGTAGCAGCCACCGATGAGAGCAGCAAGGGCAGAGCAGATCCTCTCTGTGCCGAATCCCTCCTCCCACAATCAAGGGAAGCTGCACATGAAAACGTCTGTGCCTGCCAGCGGGCACTGACTCCCCCTGCTCCTTCTGATCTGTGCCCCCTTCCTCTTGTAGGGACCTTCCTTTGGCTACCTCATCCTTCACCTGGTTTGTGGGGCTGACAACATAATGGAGCCCAGAGCCCTGGTGAGGTCATCCATGGACATGGGGATAACGAGGAACGGTTATGGGGTAAGGCTGTCGGGGAAAAGCTCCTTCTAATTTCCACCCACTTCAAAAAATAATGAGGACTCTGGCAGTCCAGCACCTTGCTACTCATGTAACTTAACCTCTTTTTGGGTCCAGGTAAGCTCGCAGCAACCCTGGCAACCCGTGGCAGGCAGTCCCAGAGGATCACCCTGCAGAAAGTAATGCCACCTTTGCTCAATTTCATTTCCCATTTTCATCTTCATTAAATAACTGATTGTTCATGCACTATGAAGAGGAAAATTAATTTTCTCCAAAACAATCCTCTTTCTGAATAGTCATCCCACACCCTACCATGAATTATCACCTTGTGTTTGCTCGTTTATTCCATAATTGATTGCATTTTTACCATTTTTGTCCAGCTGCCCAGTCAGGGACTGCAGTCTCTGCTGTGCACAGGCCTTGCACTGTTACAAACCCACCTGAGGGTACAGCTATGGCATGAAACCAGTTTTCGTTGGGACAACAGAGAGCCCACAAGAGCAACAGGAGGAAAGCCACGACCACAGGAGAAGCTTCGGTCAGGCTTCACTCCTTCCCAGACAACCGCAAGCCGGAGGAAACCCGCTCCATCGGCTCCAGCACGTGGGACCAGACGCATCCAGCATCCAAAGCCGCCTTCTTGGCAAGGAGCAGTCACCTCGGCGCCTTTTTCAGAGTCGCCAAAGCCAGGGGACCAGACCATCACACGGTTGAGGCCTCATGTCGTCTGCCTCCTTTGCGCTTTACAGTGAAGACCCCACAGATTTGTAAAAATGAGGCTCAGGAAACCCAGTTACAACTGCAGAGAGGCCATGAGTGGGCAGGATTTGATGGAAACCCTCAGGATTTAATGTAAACCCTTGCTGCCCACCACAACACTAAATATTTAGCTACAGACTAGTGTTTTGTATCAAGTTATCACTGCCTTAATCCTCCTCTTACTACCACCATTGAAAATCTTCAACAACTTTCACTAAAAATGCAAATGAGGGGGAAAAACACAGAAGCATCTGAAACCCATTTGCTTTATCACTTCCTTTAGCTGTAAAACCTTTTCGGGGGTGTGGGGGGAAGAATCCCCTATACTTCTATACTTTTACAAATCCAAATTCAAACCAATCCTCTTCCCCGAGAGGAAAAGCCATCTCCTCCACACCAAATGCACATTCTTTGCACCAGGCTAGTATGGGATCACCACCCCCCCACCCCACCCCCGTGCGTGTACATACATGCCACAAAAAATTTCCTGATAAAAGTTTCAGTGAGCATGGTTCTTTCCTGCAGACGGTGGGGATTTTGACGAGTTGGCACTTTTCGTCACAGAAGCGTTTAATCAGATCTTTCCTGACCAGTTCTGCAGCTGTGTGCCATCCACCGAGCACTCCTCTCCCAGGGAGGAATCGGTTAGCCAAGTATGCCAAAAAGCTACCGAAACACTCTCCACAGCTTCCAAACCAAAAAAACCACATGGCAAAAATGCCCCCATTCTAAAAAATACATAGCAGCGCAGTTTGAGTGGTTTTCATGTGAAAATCTAAATTGTTTACTACATTGTATAAATTAATTTCCAGCATCAAAGAAAAGTCTGCCCTTTTTATTCCTGGAAAGTTTACAGCTTCCCTACATTTTGGTAGCACCACCTTGTTTTCAGCCCTCAGCAGCTCTGCGAAGCTTTACACTTTTTCGCAAATGCTTAAAAAAAGTCATTTTCAATTAAGTGAATAAAGCGTTCCTATAATTTGTTAAAGGATTTCTGAAATTCCTTGGTAGTAACTCGCAGAGGCTACAGGCGCTTTTCCCTTTTTCATTCTCAGCACAGTGAAGGTTTCAGAGGATGCTTGGCGAGAGAGAGCTGAATGTACCGAAAGGAGAGAACCATGAATTGCCCTTGCTAGGCTTTCACCAGTGTTTGGACAAATCTAACCCCAATAACCTTCAGTGCACTGCTCAGAATATATCACATCTCTAAGCACCCTAACTACTAGCACTAAATCCCTCTGAAAACAGAGCAACAAAGCTATGACATTCTCCGAGCTGCTTCAGAGGGTGAGGGTGCCCGTTCAGACAGGCAGGTTATGGTGTCCTGCACTTCACGGAACAACCCACCACCTCCAAGCCCCTTTGCGACGTGAGTTGGTAAGGCACAGCTGTCCCTGCAGAGTGCAGCAAGCACCCAAAGGAGAGCCAGCATGGGGATCTGGTAGATACCAGGCCTCTGCTGGGACATTCTTGGCAGGAGGAAGCTAGAACTGCCAAGCAGCTCCAGCCCAACCCAAGCTCTCCTTATCCTGCTTGGAAACACATCGGTTTTCCTCCTCCACACCAGCAAGAAGCCCAAAGCCGCCAGAGCAGCAGATGAGGGCTGTGGCACAGCGTGGGGAATGGCTGCAATGGGGAAGGAGGGAGCACTGAAGAGCGTGAAGCACAGGTGGAAATCACAGGAGGTTTGTGGGGTTTTGCGGCGTACAAGGTCTTCAGGGGACAGGGACTGATGAACTTGCCCCTTGGCACTCTGCTTTTTTCTGGAGGGAACCCCCCCACGCCCAGCACAGTGCATCTGGCAGGGAGCCCCCCACCCCTCAAAACCTGCCAGCGTGGGAAACAAGCCACCAAAGGTGCAGCAAGGAAGGGCCAGCAAACACAAGCCCTAAAGCTGCTGCCTCTTGCACCACACCTGGCAAGCTGCAGCTTCCCAGGCATGGGGCTGGCTGGAGCAGGAGGCGGCTTTCTCACCCCACAAACTGCAGAAACCGGTTTTACATGTGCCACTGCCTTCCCGCCCCACACTCATGAGTAAAGCTGCTGTGATTGCAAAAGCAAGGTATCCAGTTCACATGCTGAGAAGGCATCTCTGCAAATGGGTTTTGCGCCTGTTCCCTCAGTGAGCCAGCACTGCCCTTGCTAGGGATGCTGCAACACAGCCACGTTCGGAAAGCGCAGGCAGGGACGTGCACTTCGGTCAAGAGGGCAAAGTTTTAGGGGAATTACTCCTGGCCAAGACTCTGCAAAACTGACCATCGTGCGTACCTGCGCCATGGCAGTAACACAGGGATACCCCGCACGCAGAGCGTTGCGCAGAGGGAATTCTGCTGTGCATACATGGGAACATCCCCAGCACTGCACAGGCACCGCTCCCCTCCTGCCAGCCTTCCTAAGCCCAGGTCTGGCTGTGCTCGCAGCTGAGGGAGGCTACGAAGGAGTCCAGAGATTGAAGAGAGGGAACAGGGGCTCCTCACCCCGGGACGGACAACAGCCAGCAGGCAAAGGGCTGCTCTCGCCCCGCAGAGGGGAGGAAGGAAGCGGTGCCTGTTCACTCCCGGGGCAGGAAGGGCAGCGGGAGCAGAGCAGACTGGCTGTCGCTCTCCCCTTCTTCCTCCCCCACCGGGCGGGAACGCAGCTGGGCCGTGTTCCGTGACACCCTGGCAGGGACCATGGCCCGGCAGCCAGGACAGGACAGGACGAGCCTACTCGGTGCCGAGAAGCCGGCACGTAGGAAGCGCGGCGGCCAAGGGGCGAGAAGGGCATTGTACCTCGGAGCACTGAAGGGCTGCCCGGGGCCCAGAGGGCCGGAGATTCCTCGGGCCAGGAAGAGCCCTCAGGAAGAGCCGGGACGGTCCCGCGCCCCTCCTGCGGGTCGCTCCCGGCCCGGCAGCGGGCTGGGGGGCACCCGCCGCCACACGCCCGGCAGCCCCCGGATACCCGCGGTCCCACCGAGGTGGCGCCGCTCCCTCAGGCGGCCGCCATGGCGGCGCGCGACGTCACCAGCAGCCCGCCCCCACCGCCGGCGCTGTGCGCAGGCCCGCGGCGCGTGACGGCGAGGGCGCGGGGCGGGGCGACGGCGAGGGGGCGGGGCGGGCTGCGCGGCGCGCGGCGGCAGGGGCGCGCGCGCGGCGGCGGCAGCGCCATGTCGATGGAGGACCCCTTCTTCGTGGTGAAGGGGTGAGCGCCGGCCCTCGGGAGGAAACCCCGCGCTCGTGGGGACTGCGGGGGAGCCGGGGGTGTCCCCGGGCGGATGGGGGCCGGGCCCGGCACGGCCGTTCCGCAGCGGAGGAGGCCCGGGGAGTGGGGGGTGCGCGGCGCTCGGGGGTCTCTGGAGGCGACCGGGGCGGGGACGGAGCGGGGAAGGGAGAATGGCGCCTCCGTGCCCCACACCTTCTGCGGCTCTGGGGCGGACCCCGGCCCGGCCCCCGCTGAGGGTGCCCGGCGTCGACGTCCGGGCGCGGAAGGCCGCGGGACGAGGCGCTGTGGCGGGCGGGTGTGGGGCCGCCCTGGGCTCAGGAAACCTCCGGAACCAGCTTTGTAGGTGCGCCCCGGTACAGGGGCGGGGGGGCGGCGCTGCCACGGCTGCAGGTGTGGCTCCCGGCACGCCGGGCCCAGCCTGGGGACGGCCTGCCCGGCCGTCGGGGCGAGGCCACGGCGGCTTGGGAAATGCCGCCCTGCAGCAGGTGGAGCGGGGTGGGCGGGCGGCGTCCCCAAGAGGCCCGGGCCGTGGTGTCCCGGCAGAAGGATGGAGAGGAGCAGGGACCGGGATGGGGAAGAAACTGCAGCCAGGACGGTGGCCATGAGAGGAAGCAAGCGGAGAAGAACCTGAACAAAGGCAAACGCAAACCAAAAGGTGGTCGAGGCAGGAGGAAGGGAAAATTGTAATTAATACAGTGAAAGCACCTCAGTCTCTAAAAACCACTCTCGGGCCAGCTTCTGCTGCACGCTGGTTGCCTGCCCCACCTCGCAGTGGAACGGCGCCCGGGAGCAGCGGAGGTGCTCGTAGGGGAGCGATGGGGAAAGCCGTGTGAGCGCAAGAGGTGTGGGACGGGATGCTGGTGCAGCCAGGGAAAGTGAGTCGCTCTGCCGGGTTGAACTGCTGCTAAGGGGAAAAAGTATAGTTGCTGTGGGTGGGGAGCAAACGTCCTGTCAAACTTTCCGGAGAGGTTCCCACGCTGGGAGGGGAGAGGGGACGTGCTGCCGCTCCCAGCGTTAATTGTTACCCAGCAGGTTGAGGTGGAAGGGGCTGGTGGAGGCCGTCCACGTTGTGTTCAGTTTGCTTTCCTGGTGTTCGTAACACCTCCCATCGGAGGACATCCAGCTTTGCTTTAATTTCCTGCTTGTGGGTACTTCCCCAAGTATGCCCAGGTGGGAAAAAAAACCCCAAACAAAAAAAAAAAAAACACATTTGCCAGCCAGTAGTGGAGGGAACAAAGCCTTCTGGATCCTCAGTACAGGCTGCTAACTTTTGGGCACTAAATGTGGTGGACTCGGCATGCAAGAAGAGGAGGGACGCGCATCAGGTTGCTGAGAGACTGCAGCTTAGGCATCAAAGCTGAGTACTTCAGGCCACAGTGTAAGAGGGCTGCAGTCCTGACACCTCTGCACACCCAGGGAAGCCCTCCTGGGCTTCCCCCACTGATAAACTGTTTTCCTTCACTGGGGATAAACACCTGCATCTTACATGGATGCTGTGTGCAAGCTCTTGGGCTTGTGGTGGCCACTTTTCACACCAGCAAAGTCTGGTCTCATTCTGCCTCCCTCGTCCCTGCTCCCCAGGAACCTGGGGGAACAATTCATAGTGGAGGACCACAGCGTTTGTAGGTACAGAGAACCACGCTGACAGAATGGGACCCAAACTTACAGAGCAGTTTGCCTCAAACCATCAGCAGCATTCAGTGCCATCAGCAAAGCCTGCCTTCTCGTGCCGTGAATGCACTCATCTCCAAAAAGCTTAGAGCAGCAGAAAAGCCTTCTGTTCCCTAAGCCAGCATAGTAGAGTTGTGTATTTTTTTTAATGTTAAATTAAAATAAACAGTGCTGTGCTCAACAGTCTGCCTGGCTGCATTGTGGGGACAGTGCCTCTAATTCTGTGTGCCCTTGGGGCATCTTACCTAGGTAGTCAAGAGTCTTTAGAGAAAAGCTGTTGAGAGGAATGCAAAATATTAATTGCCAAAGAGCAGCCTTGTTCAGACACTCTGCCCTGGCTTGCCTGTGTGACACTCAACAGAAACCTCCCCTAAAGAAACAGGTCCCTTCATTAATAGCTGACCTGTAAGTTGTTGTTGCTCAGCACTTTGTGCTGCATTAGGAGATGGGATTCTCCAGCAGGTAGGGTGAATCCTTATTTTACAATATAAACTAAAAATTGTTTGAAGGAAAGATGTTTGGGAGAAAGCTGTGCTTCCCTGCTCAGCTGGACGCGGGGCTGTCCTGCCGTGACTGCTGCAGAGCAACTGCTGATAATCCCTTTGCTTCTTTTTAATCACTCTGGCTGCAGGGAGGTGCAGAAGGCTGTGAACACTGCCCAGGGGCTCTTCCAGAGGTGGACGGAGCTCTTGCAAGATCCCTCCATTGCCACAAGAGAAGAAATCGACTGGACCACTAATGAGCTCAGGAACAACCTGCGGAGCATCGAGTGGGACCTGGAAGACTTGGATGAAACAATTAATATCCTTCCTGTAGTCCTTTGGGAGGTAGGGGCCTGTGGTTCCCAAGTTGTACTAAATAGCCAAGTACCAGTGCTTGCCAGTAGTTAGTTTTTGCAGAAATCAGGACTACCTGGAATTGAATTTTGCATTTACATTGGCTTTTCTCAAACTGCAAATGAGAAATTAAGGCAAACGTGTTCAGCAAAGGGATTTTCCTTTTGCCTTTTTGTTTTCCTTTTGACAAGGTATATTCTAAGATGCTTTGTTCTAGAAAGCCTGTTGTGTTGTCTGAATTTGGATTTCTGTGTAGTCAGTCATACTCTAGGCTGGCTTCCAGGAATATTCCTTTTCCCGTGTGTTCATCTGAACACTCCTGCAAGCGCTGTGCAGCATCAGAGAACCAAAAAAATGCAAGAGAGAAACCTCACACTGGTGCGTGTACTGCACAGAACGCTCCTGCCATGCCTGGTTTTTTTCCTCCAGTGTTTCATACTTGGCTAATCAAATTTTGGGAAAAGGCACAGTGCAATGGAAACGTGCTGCTTGGTAGACCCTCACTGCATCACGCTGTGGGGTTTGTGTATCTGTGTGCGTACCCAGCACCGCTAACGGTGACTCCTTGACTCGCTGCGTACGCATCGTTGAGGCAAACCCACGGAAATTCAACCTCGATGCAACAGAGCTGGGTATCAGGAAAGCCTTCATCACGAGCACGCGGCAGGTGGTCAGGGTAAGGAATGTGGGCTTGGGGTGGGAGTGGGGAGGAAGATGGGGGAGTGGTTAGGTGGTTAAAAAAGGGAAAGCTTGTGGCCATTTCTATGCTGAACTGGAGAGCAGAGAATAAACTTGCTACCTGCTTTCTCCTGGGCTTCCTCCTCTTCCCCGTGCACTCCCTCCTGGGGCTGCCCAGACAGGTTTGGGGCTGCGAGGGTGCAGGTGCCCCTTTAGGTCTTCACGCCTCTCTTGCAACAGCAAGCCTTGGAAGCTGTAGTAACCGGGAGGAAAGAGTAAAGACCCCGCTGCGATGCTGCGGAGGCTGGAGCCTCCCTTCAGAGGTGAATAAAATGGCGACTGTCCTGTGCTTTTGTAGCACTAGTTTTCAAAAACAGAGTCCACTTTGAACAGTGACAGATGGTTAAAGCCTAGTGTTATTGACGTGGTGACTTCAACTTCCTACCGCTACAAAACAGTCCAAACCACCACTAGATTTATTTTTAACTCTGGGAAGGTTGGTTTTTTTGGTTTTTTTTCAGTTTAAGCTCACACTTCAGAAGCAAAAGGAGGATTTTAACAATTTGGTGGTAATAAAAAGAGAAGAAATATCTTCCCAAAAGCTTCACTGCCTGGTAACAAGCTGCTAGTTAGGAAGTTTTCTCCCTATTAATAGCTACACTGAGCGTAGCTTAGGTTCTGCTGCCCCTCGTGACTCTGATGTTCCTGCTTCACAAAATGCATTGCTGTGGCTGGCAGCAAGCTTGTTACCCTACCTGCAGTCCTGCGGTCTGGATGCAGTTCCTAAGGCTTGCTGCCTGGGAACTGATCCCGAAACCGCGCTGGCCCTCGGTCGCAGGCATGTGGTTGCTGTCTTGCCCTTGGTGTAGTCCACTCCCAAAGGGGCAAGATCAGGCAAAGCCCTCTCTGTGGTCTTTTTCCTGGATGAAAACTGCTGGCTAATGGGTTTTGGAGGAGCACCTCTTACTGTTAAATGAAATTTGTTAGTGGCATTATGCAGCTGACTTCCAGTTTCTATGGGGAAATTTGTGATGCACAACAGCATGTGTATTAGCTGGTGAGAAGCAGCCGAGTGGGATCTGGTGCTCTTGGGTGATGTATTACATGTCTCTGACCGGTAAAACATACCTAAATGTTCTGGTGACATCAGAACTGTGCTGGTGGGTCATCCTCTGCTAGAACATGTTGACTGCTTGCTAATCTACCTTATAAAAACTAGACTTATATTGTGGTGGGGGAGTAGCTAGAAGACTTCTAGCCTTCTGTAGCTAGCCATCTTCTACGGGAACTCCAACAGCAAAACTTAACTGATAAAAGAGAAAACATAGGCACTGTCAGAGTGGATGGCCACAGGACAGGAAATCTGTCTCGTCCTATGCAATATAAAACCAGGTGCAACTGGCAATAACGTGCAGGGTATTACAGGCTTCCAAGACCTTGAAGAACATGTCCCTTACAGTCTATCAGTGGGAACATTAATTTAATATCATACAAATCAAAGTGTTTCTGGCTGTAGTGGAGCAAAATGAGTAGTAAATAAGGAATATTTTCAGAATATCCCACTGTTGTTGGTTCTAGTATTAGTAAAACAATGAACTGCAATGAATCTTCCTTCCAGACTCTTCAAAACTACATTTTCAAAGAAAATCTCCCTTCCTTCACCCCCCCTAAGGAAGCCTTGCTGGGTACAGACAGCCCTGTAGCACCCTGAAACTGCCTCAAATCCAATGCTCACATACTACTTCTTTTGTTGAACAAACAGGAAATGAAGGATCAGATGTCAAACTCCTCCATGCAAGCACTGGCTGAAAGAAAAAACAGGCAGGTGAGAACCAGAAATGGGCAAGTGAAGTGAATGTAGTGGCTGTTTGGTACTTTAAGGAGTGAGGAGGATTTATCAGCTCTAGCAGCTGTTGTCTTAACGTATGTATTAGGTGAAGCTTCCATTTTCTCTTACTCCAAGGCTCCACATTGTAAGGTAGAGCATATAGCGTTGATCAAAACTGCATGAAAGCTGTAATTACAATCTGTCTGTAGTTCACCCCCTTAAAAACCTTTGTTCTGGGAAGGGTCTTGCATGCTGCAGCAAAGTTGTGTGTTTGAACTCTGTCTGTTTTGCTGACCTGAGAGAGCTGGTTCTCTCAGGCACGTTGCTGCCACCTTCTTCCAAGCCTGCCTCTCAAAGCAGTAAGTCAGTACTCACCATCTGTCTCTGTCTTCAGATCTGGTTGTGTACAACTGTCAGTGTTGCATCATCCCATGGAAAAGGGAATCTCCCTCCTCCTTGGGGGGAACAGACTCAGAATCCATGTCAGTGAATGTAATCCTGTGCTTTGCTGTATTTAGGAGCCAAGATGCTGCAATATCCTTTCACACAGCTGCCTCTCGTAAGAGGTAGCCGTGTAAGAAGATGGAAGAGGCTCAAGGAGTCTCGGGTTGTCTGCACTTGTAATCTAAGGAATAGAAATAGCTGCAGCTTGTGCTCCTCCCTGGCTGACGAGGAGGCTGTAAGGAAATCTCAGAGCTGCCTCAGTAAAAGTCGGTGTGCACTCTGTATAATGAACTTATCTGGCTGCCTCAGTCTTACCACTTGTGGCAAAAATGACAAACTGCAACAAGCTGCTGAGGAGCACAGAGCTGATTCCTGAGCTTGTTACAGGGTTAATTGATGTGCTTGGCAAATGCTAGTAGAAGTGAAGTCTGTTACACCGTTGCTCAAACAAGTCTGTAGCTGTCTCTGCGTTTTGCTGCTTTCCTTTGTGCAAAGTTCGTGCTAGCTGCAGGGGACCGTATGGCCCAGCTCATGTGGTGACATCTGGTCAGGAAAACTGACTTCCCCTTGCCGTCTTCCTCTCCCTTCTCCAGCCCCTCGCCTTCCCTCCAGACCGTGAAGCTTCTGCTGGGCTGCAGCAGCTTTTCCAGTGTGCCTCTGCATCTGAGAGGCTGGTTGGCGGCGACCTGACCCTCACAGGCTAAGGCCGGCTAACAGAGGCCTTTCCATTGAAGCTGCAGCAAAACTAGTGCTCCGTGTTAAATAAGCGGTAGCTGCGCTTGCCATGCACTGGAGAGAACCGGGAGCTTGCTCAGTGTCTCGGGGGCAGACAAAGCCAGATTTCCTGCTGGCTTCCTGCGCAGTTGGTCCATCAGCTTTCCGCATCCCTCCTTGAACCTTGTAAGGCAGATGAACTGTAGAGACCATCTTGGTTTTAGCCTGCAGAGCAGCCTTGTCATGTCTTGCTGTTCTTCACAAATACTCGGTCATCCCCTCCTGCCCATGACCAAGCTGCAAGACGGTCTCATTACAAGTCAGCCTTGCCTCCAGGCCGGTGGGCAGAGCTACCGAACCCGTTCGTAGTGCTGCAGGATTCAGCTCCTCACCTGCGAGCCACGTTCATTCTCCAGCATCTGTTGCTCTTGTTATACCCTTTCCAGGGACCAGGCTTACTCAGCTGGAAAGCCATGTCTCTACTGGCTTTGCACAAGCTTCTCCGTTTGGGTTGTAGAGCAGGTAGCAAGTGTAATCTTATATGCTGGCAACTGAACGGTATGCCGGGTTAACAGGTAGCCTGAATCAAAGAACATGAGCATACCACGGTGCTGTGGTTACATATTGCACTATTTTACTGTCAGCTCAACTGGTTAAGTACTTCATCCAGACCCTCTTAAGCTCCTGGTGTTCGGTTCTAGCTATAGATCTGTTAACACGATATATCCATATACTTCCCAGCTTACACCGTGTCCTAGCACACAGTGCTGCTTCTTGAGCAGACCGTTGCTAGTCCTTTGTGCTGTGCAGACCTCCTGTGTATGCCATCTGTCAGTCGTACTCCAGCTCTCCTGCTGCTGGAGAGGCATAGCTGCAATATCAGGCTGCAGAGACTTCCCAGGCTGGCATTTTGGCATTGCCTTGTTTTAGCTCATGACAGCACTCTGGCCGAGTAGCAATAGAGCAGGAGGATGCTGTGTGTGTGTGTGCGCGTACGGCAGTATTGCCTTGTCTGCCTTCCCACACCCCATAGATGGGCTATGAGCAGGCACAAGGGTGTTGCTAAAGGTTCTCTGCATCCGTTTAGGCACTCCTGGGAGAAAGTGGGAGTCAGAGTTGGAGCTCTGGACCTGACAAATACAGCCGTCTGGACCGGGACCTGCAATTAGCAAATTCACACTTCATCGAGGAGCAGCAAGCTCAGCAACAGGTAAGGCAGCTGGCACCATGCGGACTAAATAGCTTAGCTTGCCAAATGTGTGCCAGGGGGATGAGGCTGCAAAAGACTCCAAAAAATCCAGTCCTTGGCTGATCTGGGTCCAGCAGCCTGACAGCCCTCCTCTTTGCTTGCAGCATATACCTGTGCATGTGTTTCATGGACAGCACGGCTTCAGATGCATCTTGGCCCAGAGCTCTTAACCCTTGAGGCTTGGGTCTTCTGCTCTGTACAGAAGGCAAACAACATGATCTGGAAGATGTAGCATGCTAAGCTTTAATACTACAAGGATTGCTGAAATCCTTGGAAGAGTAGAAACGTTGCAAAACAGAAAAGAGCCTGTTTCTCTTATGCAACTTCCCCTGGTTAAAAAAGGAGCTGCTCTTTGCTGTTGTTTGTGTGCATCTTCATCAGAACAGGCTAGGAGCAGGAGCACATGCCTGTTTCCTTTTCCTGCCTTTGTCAACATGAGAGTCGTGAGAAAGCCTGCGCGAGGGCTTTGCAAGAACCCCTGGCGAGGTGCTTCCCCGCTGCTGGGGAGTTCGTCTGGAGTGCCCGGGCAGCGCGCAGACCCTCGTGCAGCAGCCCACCCAAACACCGGCCTTTAAACAGGCAGCAAACTCTGCTAAAGCTCCTGACCCACACCGCTGCCCTGGCTTTCAGACAGGTTTTACCTAGTGACTCCAGGAAGATAAATAGATTCAGAAGTAGGTAACTAGGGTAAACCTAATCCTTAGTGTGACTGTGCCCTGAAAATGACTTAAAACATCAGCAGACCTATTCCTTTGGCACATTCAGAGCCAGGCTTGCTATTTTTAGCTATAGAAGCTGCAACAGCCTTTTACTCACATTAACCCCTTGCTAGCTGCAGCGTGTTCCAGGCACAGCGTCAGGGTGGCTCTCTGGTGCCCACTGCCCTACCTGCTGTGGGCAGGGGGGCTTGCGGAGGTTTTGATGACCAGCCCCTGTGCCTTTCAAGAGTCGTTTTAGCAGTGGATGCAGCAGGGAAAGGAGGGGGCATGGCTGAGCTGAATTTGCAGGGATGTCGGGACACTGCTGTGCCGTGGGGATGCCATGCCAGGGAGGCTTTCCTGTGGCTGTCATTTCTCCAGCATTTCTTAGGAATGTGGTCTTCATCTTGGTGGCTTAGGACTGTGCCCAGGCCCCGCAGCTGATGTTGGCTGAGCAGCGTGTGTCTGTCCGTGGGATTGGCTGGCTCAAACCCAGCTGGAGGAGGCGGCAGACCTGTAATTGCCCGTTTCCCTTCTCTTTGGCCCCAGTTGATTGTGGAGCAGCAAGATGAGCAGTTGGAGCTGGTCTCTGGCAGCATCGGGGTGCTGAAGAACATGTCCCAGCGCATTGGCGGGGAGCTGGAGGAGCAAGCAGTGTAAGTGTGAGACGTGGCGCCGAAAACCCAGTATGGGGCTGGCTGCAACACAGCTGGAGGTCCTCACACAGATATCTCTGCCCCTGTCAGACGGGCCTTGAATTTACTAGTCCCTCAGGCAGCCTCTCCTAGTCAGCCTTTGATTTTAGGCAGTTGGAAAGCATTTCTTACTGCAGCCTACTGCAGTCTCGTTCATTTGAAAGCCTGCACCTAGGGCAGGCTTAGCTGCCAGTTTACCTTCTCTGTCCTTTTTACACACTCACCCTAAGGCACACAGCTAGCTCCTTGGCTTCAGGCAGCCAGCAGTGCCACACAGATGAGGTGCTTTCCCATTCCACAGGGTTTTGTGCTGCTTCTGGATAACTGCTTGACCCAGGAGTTCTCAGCTCAGCCTTGCTGCTCTGAAACACACAGCACAGAGCTGCTATTCATAGTTAAAGCTAAAAATAACGCTCACCCACGCAAAGGGTTAAAGGTTAGCTCACAAAGTAATTTGCATCCATCATTTACATATAAATTAGATTTCTCTCCCAGTTTTTGCCCTTTGCAAACAAGTGTATAAAGTTTCCAGTTATGCAGGCTCACAGCCACCACTTCCAGAGACGCTTGAAGGGTTCGTGCCTAAAAACCCTCCTTGTTTGGCCAACGGGAGTCTGGAGGGCTATGTCCCCTGTGAAGTGATGTCATCTTTGATGGAGAGGAGGAACTTTAAACTCACCTCCTGTATAAAGTCTTGCAGCATGAGAGTCTTCTGCTCCCAAGAAGCAGATTAGCATGGTGTGTCTGTTTCCAGACCATCACGTAAGCCATCAGTGCTTGCTAGACAGTAGCAGATAACTACTGCAGTGAGTTTTTTACAGCTCCTTCCCCATTGAATGAAGGTTTTACAAGTGCCCTAGAACTCCAAATGAAGGCAGCTGTCCTTTTAAACGTATTAAACTTTAAATTCCTGCTGGCTGGAGGCGATTGGATTGGTACCTTGATTCTGGATGTGCTCATTTCTCTTCAAATGGGTTCTTGGCACTGACAAAGCACAGCTTCAGGAAAGCTTTTAGATTCATTACAGTCACTGTGTGGAGGAAGTAGAGGGGTAACTTCCATGCAGAGCTTAAAAAGCACCTTAAAAGCAATTGCAAATCTCATTCCTGCTTGATACATGACTGGAACAAGATTTTAGCTTCAAGTGCAAGCTTTGAACAAGAAAAGAGATTTAAAGTCCAAGCTGGCACCTAGATCTATCTAACCAGTCTCTGCTAATCACAGGTTATAAATAGACTTTCCTCTTAAAAGAAGGAACACCCCCACTCCTCAGCTTGCAAGGGGTGCGTAGAGCTCAGCTGCGAACACGCAGAGGAGGCCAGTCTGGCTGGAGTCCCAAAGGACTTCCCACTTTCCACCAAAGCAGAGCTGCTGCTTCAGCAGGTTGTTCTTTTTTCCCCCTTGGGTGCTTTCAGGAGACCGGGCCGTGTTCGTTTTCTCTGCCAAGGTGTGATACACCGATCACGTCAGTGTTTTGATCAGTGTATGAGAGCGCGCTGAGAAATCCCGAAGGGACGTGCCACTTGCTGATGAGTGCCGTGCTTCTCTGTCCCCAGGATGCTGGACGACTTCTCCCATGAGTTAGACAGCACTCAGTCACGGCTCGATAATGTCATGAAGAAGCTCGCCAAAGTGTCTCACATGACAAGTGGTAAGTCCTGGGAAGTGGGATCCAGTCCTGGAAAGGGAGAGAGAAGCCCTCAGATCTTTGGGCTGGGATGCAACATGCTCCCACCCATCAACAGCCATCCCAGACCTGAGCAGAGGGGAGGGAGCAGCTCTCGGTGGTTGAAGGAGGGGGAAGACTTCCAAGCCCTGCAGCAGCTCCTGCCCAGACACTGCTCTGCAGCCCGTCCTTTGCCTTTGTTTTATTTACAGATGCCTTTCTATTTATGCTGCTATTGCTGTGGTGGGAAAATCCCCTTCTAGATGGTAGGAGGAGAAGCTCTGCAGCCTCTTGCTCTGCTGCAGTTTCCTGGGCTGCCTGCAGAACAAAAGCTTTCAAGGTGCCATAAAACACTTGCTACCGTGTGTGGCTTCCCCTGCACCAAACGCTTGCCCGTGGCAAGGCTGTTCCCAAATCCCACCTGCCCTCGGGTAGCTGGCGCCTGCCGGCCTGTTGTCAGTCTGATATATCTCTCAGCTGATGGAGGAAAGAGGTGATTTCTGTGCTGGGGGAGAGGCTGAACCCAGGAGAAAAGTCCTTATAAGGCTGTGCCTGAAGCTGGTGGGCTGGCGAGGCGCCGCGGGCACAGCAAACAGGAAGCCCGGCGTGCCTGCCGGGAAGTCCCCCGCCGCCGGCTCGCCTCTCCGAGCGCTGGCGGTGCGGCCAGCGGTCGCCTCCTCCGTTACCCCTCTCCTGTGGGTGCTCGGGTAGCTTGTGGAAGCACCAGCAAGTCGGGAGGAGAAGCGTCCCCGCTCTGCAGGATTAGGCTGGCCGGGGGATTTATGAGGTTGTGGAAGTACGGCCCTAGAGAGACCATCTGGAGTGCTGACAGTGCACTGTGGGTCACCAGTAGCCCAGTGGCAGCACGACCGCTGGCAAACCTTGCGTGTCTCTCCTTTCCTCTGGGAAAAATGCCTTGATCCTTGCAGAGTGCTGCTCAGAGTTGTGAAGGAGCATTTTCTGTTATCCCTGGCATCGCAGGCACCGGGGGGTAGACTGGGAGGTCTCTTCCCAGGGTAGCTGCGGTGCCCAGAATTTGGGGGGTGCCAGAGGCCCTGTCCCTGCTGCTGCACCATCACCTCACAGGGATTTTCTCTGTGCCATCGCAGCGGACAGCAAGCAGCTCTCTGAGGTGATGCAGCACTGAGCTTCTGCAGAGCGTGCACGGGGCCAGTGATGTGTAAAGATGTCCCAGTCTTCTACAGGGAGCTGCCACAAGCTCTTCCTCACAGAGCTCTTTCAGGCAGCTTTCACCAGACCCCTTCTTGTTCCTCTTGCAAACAGGTTACTCCACAAATGAGCAGCAACACACAGCAGCTCTCTGCTGCTTCCTCCCAGTTGCTTTTGAACTGGCTTATCAAATCTGTTTGAACTTGGTTGGGGAGAAGCCTCGAAATTCCCACAGCTGTCCCCAAAACCAGCTATATCCTGGAGGAGAAACACTGTCACCCCATGGGCTGCAGTGGGGCATGCTGCCAAAGGAACTGCTGCTTTGGCTTTTTATGGCTTCTTTAAGCTTAAATTTGGCTCCTAGCAGTACGGTGATGAAAAGCTCTCCCCTGATTTTCCTTCCTTGTTAAAGCAGGAAGACTGACGCTTCCTTTTCCTTTCAGATCGACGGCAGTGGTGTGCAATTATTGTCCTCTTTGTCATCTTGCTGGTGGTGCTCATCCTGTTTTTTGTCCTGTGACGGACTGAACTTCCTCGGAGACCCCCTCCCCACCCCCTCGCCCCCGTAGCACGGGGAAATGAAACTCTCACCATTTCCGTCCGCCCACAAAGATCCCCGGCAAGAAAACCCGCACCCAGCTCTCACCATGCTCCTGTGAGGACCGCGGCTCGGCTCTGCCAGCATCTCATCTGGCCCCGGGGAGAGGGGCTGGAGGAGTAGGAGCTGCCTCCTCCCCCGGTGCGGTGCAATCTGGACCTGGGCAGCTGGAGGGGGACTTGACCCCCGTGTTTCCACCCTCTGCAGGTAGGATTTGTTGCAGCGGTCCTGAGCCACCTGCGGTCGGATGCGGACACAGAGCGGCGAGCCCTGGGGAGGATGGGATGGGGTGGGGAGGAATGAATTAATTCACTGAGCATTACAAACCGCATCGCCAGCCCGTGGGTGCTTGCCAGCCAAAACCAATTACCGGGAGGAGCGGTGGCGTGAAACCCCACGCGGCCACGGCGAGGGAGGGGAGCCCCGGCCGAGCTCCCCCCGCCCCACGCTGCCTTCCTCCCACGGGCCCGCTCCTTGCCACCGACTTACCGCCGAGGTACCAGGGTGAGTCTGCGGCAGAGCATTCACATCCACCACCCCTTGGCAGAAGCTTACACGCGGGTGAGCTGTAGGGTGTACCGTCCTGCCAGCAGCCGTCCGGGTGCGATTAGAAGCCCCAGAGCTTTACGCTTGGGTTGATGCACGCTGAAAGCTGGCAGACAACCGTTAGCTGGAGAGTGAGTTTCTTAAAGCTTTTAAAATTGCCTCCTTCGTTATACAAGCCTCTAAAGCTCATTGACTGATGCTTTCTTTGCCCTTGTATAACTTGAGTAACTGCTTCTGTTTAACAGCTGCTTCCCTTTGGCAAGTGATTTGTCAGGTCTAAAATAACTTATTTTTTTTAAGGAAAAAAAAAAACACTTTAAAGATTTTTTTGATGACCGTTCAAGCCACGTTCTCTCTGTGGGTGCACAACATGCATTATCAGAGGAATAGGGCTCAAATACGTATTTTAAGTGCATATGAACTTGTAAATAGGATGTCTTAATTTTTCCCAGCCGATATTTTTTTGGACACCTCTGTTGTAAGCAACCAAAAGGCAGGAGATTCAAAGTTAGGTCATGTTTCTGTATTACTTCCCCGTCCTTTTGTTACCTTTGGGTTGTTTGTCACTCGAGTTGTCTCAGCAGCGTGGGATAGCCTAGTTGTCTCCCTCGTACAGTGAATTAGGAGTTAGCCAGGTGGTCCACACCAAAATGTGGTGAAGAAAGCTCACCCTGGCACTGTCACTGGGGAGAAACACAGACAGGGTGGTTTGTACTGCAAACACCGATTGCAGGATATGGGGTGACTCTTCACGAAAGCAAAACTGATTTCTTACTAAAGTCTGCTCCCATGTTTAAGTTGCAAACACCAAAAGACTTGGGACAGGCTGGCTTAATGCCTCCCATCTGGGTCTCAGATGGGGTTGGGGGCGGAAGTTAATTGGTGCTGACGCTAAGGCTTCTGCTGAAATTGCAAATCGCCCCTGAAAATCATCCTCCCCGAGCGGGAAGCTCGCCACCAGACGACTTTACCTCCGGGATGCTTACGCCAGACTGAACGTTCCTCCCCACCAGGGCTGTGGCTCCCTTCAAAAGGCTGTGTGACCCCTCTGTCCCCGCCGCAGGCGCCACGCGCTGACAGCTGGCAGCGCCGTGCCTTCCGCAGCCGGGCGCCGGATGGCCGGGGCGAGACTGAGCTGCCCTGCCATGCCTGGGCGGGAGCTCTCGTCATGAACGCACACGGGCCCTCAGCACCAGCCCGCACCCATTATTTCAGCAGTTGCTCTTTATCCTTACAGAGCACCTCGTTTCTTTTGGTTACGCCGCAAGAAATATGTGGCGTCTCCTATCCAAGGCTGGCTGTCGCAGTGTCTGCGCACCTCCTTGGGTTTAATACCTCTCCAGGAGCAGGTTCCTGGGGAGCGGGGCTCGCCGTTGGCCGGTATTTGCGCACCTCTGATCCCTGCGTTATTTTCGGTGTGGTTGTGCATCCTCCGGGAACGACTCCTGGCGCTCCGTTGCGGGACTCCTCCTTCGTTAGTCCGGCATGCTGCCGGAGGGTGGCCCAGCTGCTGGCATCACCGCAAGCCACCAAACTCTCTTTGGTCCCTTTTCCTGTGTACATTTGCTTTTTCTGTTGTTGGTGGTTCCCCTCCCTTCAACACTAAATAAACGCATTGCTGCTGCTGCCCAGCGCGGCGCAGCGGAGATCACGGGTCGTTCTCGCAGTGACCCTTGCTGGGGGACAAGCTGGGGGTCTTCTGGCACTGGGTAGCAGGAAGAGCTCCTGCCAGCATCTGCCGGGCATCTCCCTCCTGGCTTTTAAGGTATAAAGTGGCATCTGTGGTTTCTGGGGTCCCCTCTGCGCCACGGGCGGCTGCTGCCCAGATGTGGGGGACGCTGCAGGCAGCTGCTGCCCAGATGTGGGGGACGCTGCAGGCAGCTGCTGCCCAGATTGCGGGCGCCGCCACGCAGACGGCAGCCATTGCTGCCGTGCCTCCGCCGCGTGCCAGCCTCGGCGCCTGCCGGGGAGGCTTGTCCTGGTGCCGCGGCACAAGTTTCCCTTTCCGTGGCTGGAAGAAAGAAAACCCCCAAACCAGCAGGAGCACAGACCCTTCCAATTAGCGACGGATACTTGCAGGCGCAGCCCCCCCGCTGTCCCGGCAGCACTCGCAGGAGGAGAGCAGCCCCATCACCCCACGCTCCCCCCAGCCCACCACGCCGCTCACCAGAGCGGGGAAGGGGGATTCTGCTCTTGGAGGGCGACTGCCCGCTGTGGTTACATTGGCCTCAGGGGGCCTCAGCCCCATGTGAAGGCACCCCACACGCTCCTCAGCACCCAAACCCTGCTCCCACACCCACAGCAGCCCTACAACCCTGGGACTAGGGCACGTCCTCTGCCCTTGGCCAGCCCATGGCAGCAAGCATCACCCCAGCCCCTCCGTGCCACCTGCAAGCCACGGGCACTGTGTTTCCTTTTTCTTTCTTTTTTTTTTTTTTTTCCCAGTTTGAAATAATTTAAGAAGAAACCCACCAGCCCACGGGTGCAGGTTTCCAGTGCTGTCGGGGAGGCCCCCGTCTCGTGCGGTCACGGAGACAGGGCGGCCCCACACTGGCCACCCCACTGCCAAGCAGAACACACCCACCCTGGGTCAATGGCAGGGCTGGGCTCTCCCCTGTCCCCACACTTGGGGCAGCTCCTGGAGATGCCAGACACAGTCTGGGGGGGGTCCTTGGTCCCACTCTGCCTCCCGGGAGGCCGGGAACCCGCCTGCCCCCACCACAGCGTGAAGCCGAGCATCGCACCGGAGCAGGGCAGGTCCCGGCACTGTGGGGCAGCTTGGTCCACGCTGCGCCGTCCTGCAGCATCCCGGGACGGCGGTGGGACATCGTTCTCCTCCCGCCGGGCTTCCCGGGAGCCATGCCAGGGTTACCGGGGTGCCGGGCGGTGCCTGAGCACACGGAGGGACAGGGTGTCTGCCCGGAGCAGCAGCTCACGGATGCGGGCCAGCCCCAGCCCCGAGACGGCCGCCCCGTTGACCTGCAGGATCTCGTCCCCCACGCCCAGGAGCCCCGCGTACAGCTTGGCCGTGCCGGCGTCCGCCATCTCCTGCACGTAGACACCTGCGGAGAGGGATGGGGGTGGGTGAGCCCCCCACCCTGCACCCCGTGGCGGGGGCTGGGCCCCCCAGGGGTGCCCGGGGGCTGCACGTGGAGCCCATGCACAGCAACAAACTGACTATCAATGGCCTTTGGGCTGGGCTGCGTGTCCCAAGCCAAAGGGCTGATGGACACACTGGACAGTCCGTGGCCAGAGCCACGCGTGGCGGCATCCCCCCACCCACTGTCACCCCTTCGGGGCTCTGCAGCGACGGAGCAGCCCACTCCCACCCCTCCCCAAGCTCACGCCTGGGGAAGGGCGAGAGGCACCACGGAGGGGCTGGGCCGTCCTGTGCCTCCCCGGAGGTTCGTGTGACGCTTTGGGACGACCCCACCGTACCTGTGTCGGGCCGGCCGTGCCCAGAGGTGACAGAAAACCCAAAGCTGCCGTGGGGGGGTCGCTGCAGCTCCAGCTGGCTGGTGCCGTCGGGGAAGACCTCCACCACGCGCCCCACCGCGCGCAGCCGGCCGGGCACCCCGATGTCCTCCACGCTCAGCGAGTGCCGCGGCCCCGGGCCCCCCTTCCTGCGGGGAAAGGGGCTGAGCAGGGACCCTGGGAAGGGGATGGGGCCCCCGGCTGCACTGAGCGCCCCAAAACAGCCTTCTCGGGCACGGTGGGGACGTGCCGGGCCCCGTCCTACCTGTCGGCCGCGGTCTGGGGCAGGAGGTAGGCGCTGGCACGGGGTGCCTTGCCCAGGAGGGGGTGCAGGCTCTGGATGGAGGCGGCTTTTCGGGGCTGGCAGAACGATGACACCTGGGGAAAGGCACCCGGCTGAGATGGGGACTACTGTGAACACCACGCGGCACCGCAGCCCTTCACATACCAACGTGCCCAGGGAGCGGGGGCCAGCCCCCAGCCGCTGTCCCCCCGCCAGAGCCCTCCCCAAACCCCCCCACTCCGGGCCCAGACACCCACCCAAGGAGCTGGGTTTCTTGGGGAGGCACCTCGCTGCTCAGCTGGCTGGGACACACAAGCCATGACCCCAAGCCAAATTACCCCATCTCCCCTCCCCATATCTGCTCTTCCACCCCTCTCCCCCTTGCTCCCTCCTTCCACTCCCCATTTGGCTCTGGGCTTTTCGAACCCAGCAGGTTTGGGAGGGCACGTGTCCCCACACCCCCCCGGGGCCACGACGCGATGCTCAGGAACGCTTCCCCCCAGCACCCCTCCTCCTGTGGGACCCCCGCCCCGGCTCCCCACGGACACTCCCCGCGTGGGGTGACGTTTCAAAGCTCACCAGCCGCAGGGACTGCAAGGAGGGAGACTTCTTCATGCCGGGGCTGCCCGGGGGGGTGCCACCGGCGGCCGGGAGCTGCTCCATGCTGTAGCAGCGGAAGCGGCCCAGGCGCTGCTTGGTGCTCTGGCTCAGGCTGCACAGGAGCTTCTTCAGCCCCGACGCCGAAGCGCTGCTGGCCTTGCGGCTCGCCGGCCGCCCCGGCTCCCTGGGTGGAGAAGGATGATGGTCACCCACCGAGTGCCTCGGGGGGGTCTATCCTGCACCCACCTTCGCAGCCTTGGGAGCTGCAGCAGGGTGAGATCGGGGTGCAGCCGCCTCCCCGCAGCAGTAGCCCAGCATGTGCAAGGGACGGCTTCAAGAGCCAAAGGGACCTGAAGGGCTCCCTACCCATTTTCCCTATAATTCCAGGGGTTTTTGAACACCTTTCGGACTCCCCCTGCTCTTTGCCTGAAGGGATCGCATCCTGCCAAGCGGTTTGAAACACCCGGCGCCGCCTCCGAACCCCCCTGCCAGGCTGAGACACGCTGCGCCCGGGCGCAGGCCCAGCGGGTTTGCGTTCCGTGAGCCCCAAGGCAGCGCCGGGGCTGGCAGCATTTAGCAGCTGGTTTTCCCCAAAAGGGAGCTAAACCCCTCTGAGGTCACCCACCGTTTGCGGCAACATCCCCCACGGAACCAGATGCGGGGCGAGACGCAGCTCCCCAAAACCCACTTGAACGCACGTGCAAAATTGTCACCCCCATATTGTGGCTTCTGGGAGCTTTTTTTGGTGCCGAAAGCCGGAGTCCCACCAGGAAGCCTCATGGGGCTTGGCCCGGCAGCATCCTGCCGCGCCACAGAGGGATGCTCAGGGGTGCTCAGGGATGCAGCACCTGCGGTGCAGGGTGCCGGCGGCCCCTCGCTCTCACTCACCCCTGTGCCGTGCTCCCGGCCGGGTGCCGCTGCTGCTGCGCTCCGGGCGCCCCGGCAGCCTCCCGGGGCACGGGGGTGACGGGGCCGGCGGCGGGCTGCAACGGTGCCCCTGTAAGCGCAGTGAGACAGTCACACACCCGCCTCCGTGGGGACCCCCCGGGCACCCCTGCACACAGGTGTCTTACCTCTGCCCGTCCCCGGGGGGTCCTGCCCGTCGGTGGCGTTTGTGGACAAGGCACGGAGGGGGCTCCCTGGGAGCCACCTGGGGCTGCAGGGACTCCGCTGCTCCCTCGGCCCCGCCGTGTCCCCAGGCTGGGGGGGCCCAGCGCTCCCGGCGTCAGGCTCCGGGCCCCGGGCTCCTTGGCTCGACGCCCGGCGGCTGCCAGCGGAGAAGAGGGCTTTCCTGCAAGGCACCTGGGAGCAGGCCTTCTTGGTGGGGGGGGGAGCGGGGAGGTGGGTGCCCGGCGTTGGGGTGCCAGTCCCCACCTGCGAGGAGGGGTCCCAGGGCTCATTGGGCTGCTGTGGGGGACAAGGGGTGTTTCCCACCACCTCCTTGCTGCTCCCCAGATGCTGGCGGGGGTCCTCCTCCTGGCTGCCAGCTCTCCCCAGCGGCGGGGGGCTAACAGCCGCCGGCCGGCTTGCCGTGCCACCTGAGCCCCCGTCCCCTGCGTGGGGGCCACCGCCGGCCGCACAGGTCTCCTTCCCAGCCCTCGCCTCCAGCTGCGGCACGGCACGGGGGGCCCTGTGCCCACGAGCCCGGGGGTCCCGGTGCCCCCGCGGGTGGGGGCTGCGGGGTCCTGCCTCCTCGCTGTCGGTCCGGCAGCCGTCGGAGGTGTCGGTGCTCTCCAGGGCCGAGTCCACCTCATCGATGTAGGTGACGTCCCCGATGTACGTCTCCTTGATCTTCTCAGTGTGGATGCGCTGCCGGGAGGGGAGGATCCACAGCGGGGACCCCCGAGGACCCAGAGCCCTGGTTTTGGGCTCCAGCTGGGCAGCGCTTGTCCCCCCGCTCTCCCCTGGGATGCTTCCTCTTGCCGCAGGGCTGCTTTCGGCCGTGTTGGTGGCTGTTGGCGTATCCACACCCCGGACAGCGGCGGCACCGAGGAAGGAGCCACAGGTGCTGCACTTGCCCCCGGCCATCAGGTCGACGCTCCGGTCTTTGGGCTGGCCGGCACCGTGCCCCGGCTGCCCACCGCTGGCCGGCTCCGGTGAGGAGAGCACCGAGCCCAGCGCCCGCCGGTGCCGCAGCTGCAGCCGCTCCAGGTACCGCACCTCGGCGTCGCGGGCCGACTCGTCCTCGAAGCGGACGCGGGACGGGGAAGGTCCCCGGGGCCGCCGCGGCCGCCCGCAGCTCGACTCCCCGCTCGACGAGTCGCTCAGGCTCTCGCCATGCCGGGGGGCGACGCTCGGCCTCCCGCCGGGCTCCCTGGCGTGGGGACAGACGGGCGGACGGACGAGCTGCAAGGGCTGCCCGGTTCCCTTAGCCGGGAGGGGGAACACCCGGCGCAAGGAGAGGCGGGACGGGCAGTAGGGAAGCCCACCCCACGCTCCACGCAGCCCCCCGCTCCCCTCCAGCTCTGCCCGGGCTGCCCGAAGCCGGAACGGTGAGAAGCTGCGGCAAAGCCACCGCCCCACCTCCCATCCTCCCGGCCGGCCGCGGCCGCGCCGCCATCGAGCGCAATTAAACACCCCCCCCAAATTTTTCCGCTGCACAGACCCGACGCCCGCCCGGGCAGGGGCCGCTCCTGCGAGCGCAGAGCTGCTCAGCGAGGGTGCGAGGCCGCGCGGCGCGGCGGGCCCCGGCTCCGCACCCGCACGCTCTACGCACGTGCGCGCTCGCCAAACCCGCACGCACCCCCCAGAGAGCGCCGGGGGCGGCGCGGGGGGAGGCCCGCGGGGCCGGCACTGACCTGGGGCGCGGGGCGGCGGGGAGGAGGAGGATGTCGTGGCTGGCGCGCAGCGGGTTCGTCCGCGCCTTCATGCGGGCGCGCTGCAGCAGCTGCTTGGCCTGCTCGTGCCGCGGGCTCAGCGCGAGCGGCTGCCCGGGGACAAAGGCCCTGCGGCCCCGCAGCGGGACGGGGATTAGGAAAAAATAACAGGGATTAGACGCGCTTTAGCAGTGACGACGAGGCCGCGCTGCCCAGGGAAAGCGGGGCCCGGCCTCCGTTCGCGGGCGGGCTGGCTGCCGCGCTGGGGGAGAGCCGGGCGCGAACCCCCGTGGCCCCCGGTGCCAGGCGGGAGGGAGGGGGTCGCGCCCCGCACCGGTGATGCTTTGGGGGAGGCTCAGCGCCCGCACGGCTCAGGGACCGGCTCAGCCGAGGCAGCGCTTTGCACCACGGGCCCCCCGGAGGTGGATGAGGAAACTGAGGCAGGCGCTGCCCCCGATCCCCGCCGGCGCAAATCCCGCAGCGATGCCAGCGCGGGGAGGTTTGGGATGATCCCCCCAAGCCGGCTGCCCGGCTGCCTTCCCTCCCTTGCAGGGGTTTTCCCCACCCCGGCCCCGCCGGCTGCGGGGTAGGGGATCCGTCGGCTACGGGAGAGCACAGCCCTGCTCCGGCGCTGCCTTCACCGCCGGCCGTGGCCCTAATCCCCCTGATTAAAATAATCAGCTCAGGCAGTCACTTCGGGGAGCCCGGCCTTAACCTCTTCACGGCAGGAGGGTGGGCGCCCGCCGGCCCCCTGCGCAGCGCCATGGAGGGTCCAGGCTTCCCCCCAGGTTTTGGCTGCTCACGGGGAGCACAGCACCCCCGGCTCAGCCTTGCACCCGGCCGTCACCGATCAGCCCCGGCCGCCGGAGGGGAACCGGTAACCGCAATACAGGTGGGTCTCCCCCACTCACCTGCTTCCCCCGCGCCGCGCTGCTTCCCCTTCACCCCCCCAGCCCATCCGCCCCTCCCGCCTCCCTATTTTTAGTCCGTACCTCTAAGGTTTATCGTTAGGCCAACGAGATTACACGCACCTGCCGCCTCCATCCTCTTAAGCACCTGGAGGAAATTTCTGTCCCGTCCTCTTCCCCAGCTCCCTTTCCACCCGGGGTCCCAGCGGGGACCCCTCATGCCCAGGCACCACCCAGACACCCACCTCGGCCTGACCCTCCTGCCCCGCTCGCACCGAAGCGTCCGCCGGAGCCTGTCCACGCGCCCCCCGCCGGCTGCCACGCTTGAGGGGGCTGGACCCACAGCCCCCCCCAGAGCCCGGCCGACCCCCAGCAGGGCTTCACGGGTGCATTCCTAACACAACACCGGGCAGGGGAAAGAGGGAAATGTTCCCCGCCCCCCTCACCACGCCGGGACAGACCTACCTGCAGCCCTCGGCGTCCTGCAGCGAGACCCCCGAGTCCCAGTCCCCGTCACTCGCTGGCACCTCTGAAACGCAGGACAGGGGAAAGCATCAGCCTGGCTGGGCTGCGGCCCCCACCCCGGCCCCCTCACTAGCACCCCCATACCCCAGCCCCGTGGCTCAGCTCCTCCTAACAAACACCTCTTTGGGGGCTAATGCCTTACAGGGCATCCCAGAGAGACCCCAGAGGAGCGGGACGTGGGGTAACACCCCCTGGCGTGGGGTGCGCCCGCGGGGATGGGGACCGTGGGGTCATTAGAGCAGATGCTTCCAAAGGAGAAATTAATTCCCTTTTCTGGTGGCAGCTTGCAAAGGGAAGATGATGCCCGGGGACCTCGAGTGACCCCGAAAGTGTATTTCCTGCTCTTGCTTTTAGCAGCAAAATTCCCTACCAGGACGCTGGAAGGGACCGGCGGCACCCGGAGCACCCCGGTGAAGCAGCACCCCATTTTGTTTGTGGGCAGCTCCTACAGCTGCCGGTGAAGGGGGTGCAACCCCCGCGGGGACGGGGCAGCCCCGGGGTGTGAACCAGCGCGGAGCTGCGCCCGCAGCCTGGGAGGATGGAGGACGGGACCCAGGAACCCCCTTCACCCCAAAGCTTTTCCTTCCCGCAACCCTGGCTCCACCAAAACAGCCGCCCCCCACCCAAAATACACACCGGGCGGGGCGAGGCCCAGCACCTCCTGCAGCAGCCGCCGGTTCCTCTCCACCCGCTCAGCCAGCGAGAGCCTCTCCCAGCCCTCCGCCATGGTGGGGGACACGGGGGGACCCCCCATGTCCCGCAGCGGGGTTCGCGCCTCCTCTTCCAGGGGGAGTGTCTCATGGGGGGAGGCAGAGCCCCAGGACCCGCCGCCCTCGTCCCGGGGGAGCTCGGTGCCTGCCGGCACCCGCCAGAGCCCTGGGGTGCCGGCGCGGGGTGCCGGGGTGCCGCCGGCCGCAGGCTCCCCGCTGTCCAGCAGCCCGTCCGTCAGGTAGGTGCGGAGCTGAGCCCGCGGCTCCGCCGCCGCCGCATCCACGTCCACCCCTGGCCTCCCCCGCCGGGGCCGGGGCTTCTTGGGCGAGGGCGCTCGGGGGCAGCTGTGGGGGTCCCCGGCCGGCCGGCCCCCCGCTTCTCCTTCAGCGCCTTCACCTTGCTCTCCAGGATGGCGTAAGGGCCGCGGGCGGCCTCGGGGCGCTCCGGCGGGGCAGGGGCTCGGCCGTGCTGCTTTGGGGCCCGCGGCGCCCGCCGTGTCTCAGCGGGAGAGCCCCCCTCCATGCGCCCTGTGGGGAGAAAACCTAAGGGAGAGTGGGCAAGCCCCCACGCAGCCACCCTCCTGCTCCCCAGCACCCACCTTGGCACCTCCTGCAAGCAGCATCCCCCACCCCACGCCTGCCCCCGGCTCTGCAGACAGCAGCAGCGGGGATGCCCGGGGCGGGGGGCAAGGGGATGCGGTGCCACTGCGGCGCACGGCCTGGCGGGGAAGGGGACAGGGACGTGGCACAGCACGGGGCCACCCACCCACAGCACCGACACAGTGCCAGCATCGCTCTGGGGCGGGCGGGACGGGGCAGCGGTGGTTCCCCAAAGTGGGTGGCCAGGGGCTGAGCAGGAGCACGGGTGCCTGCCCCTGCCATTTTCGGTGCCCTGGGGCACCCAGCAAGATGCTCCAGGGGGAACCGGCGCTCTCTGAGCCAAATCAGGGCCCCCAAACTTCCCAGAAACGCCAGAGATGCCACCAGACAGACACCACCCCCCCTGCTCCACCCCGGCCCCCAGGGTCACACGTGTCACCCGTCCTGCACCGGCCTCGTGGTCCCGGTGGCACCCGGCTGCTGCCGCCCCCCTGCACCCCGCCGGGAGCATCCTGTACCCCCGGTACCCTCGGAGCAGCCTCCCCCGTGGCATCCACCCTGGGCCCCGTGTCCCTCCCGGGTGACCACAGCCCCTCGCTGCCCTGGGGCAGAGCGGCGGCAGGATGGGACCGCGGCGCGGGAGGCGAGGGCTGTCCTTACCCCCGGAGCAGCATTGGGAGAGGGCTGGGAAGAGGGAGAAGAAGGCGGAAGAAGGGAAGGAAGCAGGGGAGGGGAAAAAAAAAAAAAAAAAAATTAAAAAAAAAGAGGACAAACCAGCAAAACCCAGCCCCTTCAGCCGAGGCTGAGCTCAGCCGCTTGGCTGGGCTGCGTGGCCACGGCCAGCCCTGCCTCCCGCCCGGGCCTCCTCCTCCTCCTCCTCCTCCTCCTCCTCCGCGCGCCCCCGAAGCGCGCACCCCACGCCGGGACACGCGGCCAAATCCTGCCCTAGCCCCCAAGCCAAACCGCTTGCCCCGGCGCTGGCTGGTGGGTGGCCCCAAAGGGCGACGCCACGGCAGCCACACGAGGGGACCCCGCGGGAGGGGGAACCCAGCACCCTGCGCCGGGACGGAGGGAAGCCCGGCTGCCTTGGCCGGCTCTCAGGAATGTCCTTTGTCTGGGCTGCGGGTTTGGGAGGCGAGCGGGGAGCGAAGCCAGCCCACCTCCCCAGGCCTGCCGGGGGGAGCACCGCACCCCGGGGTGCTGGGCGCCGGAGGGTCTGCCCCACACCAGTGGCTGGGGCTCCAGGAGGGCAAAAAGGATGGAGAGGGTGGTCCTGCCGGTGTGGGGGTGTTTCCTCCAACAGCCTTCAGAAGGGGAGCGAAGCCTGCCGGCTCCAGGCACCCTCCCGCGAGCATCACACGTTGGCAGACGTGCTAAATTTTCCTGCTTTCCCAGAGGCCAGATCCTGCCTGGACCCCACGGCAAGCCGAAGCCAACGGCTCCAGACCAAGCATCCTCAGGCGGGAGGCTGGTGGGAGCTGAGCTTGGTGCGTCCATGTATCATCATCCCTAAAAGCAGCGTGCAACATGCACCCCGCAGAGCCACCCACACGGAAACCACCTCCCCTGCCCTCCTCCCCCGAGACCCCACAAAACTCATCACACGCAGGAGGAGGGTCCCGGGTGGGCAACCGCTCACCTGGAGGCGCAGGGGCCGCCGTCCCCGGGGGGCAGGAGGGGTGCTGCGGGGGCCATGGGCATCCCGACTCCGCTCCGGCTGCCGCTTTAAGCCGTGGCTTTTGATATTTGTGATTGGTTTCATAATCCCGATCAAAAGGAAATCACCAGGATTATGAAATTGTTTTAATCCTCCCGGCTCCGGCCGCGCTGGGCCCCGCCAGCAGGAGCAGCAAGGCATCCCTTTTTTCTTCTTAAAGCATCCACCACCAACCCCGGCGGCCCCGGGACCCCCATCACAGCCAAAACGTGCCTTCGGGAGACGCCGTCCCCGTCAAGCTGGGGACAAACCGCCCGGCGAGGGGCCAAGGCACGGGCAGCCAGGCAGGGAGCGGCGGGCAGGGAGCCACGGCCGGCAGCACCCGGGCTGCGGGGATTAAACCTCCGGGAAGCGGCTGGCGTGAGCAGCAACGGGCTTAGAGTAATTTCAAGGCGCCGGGCTCTCTTCTGGAGGAAGACCGATTGCGAGAGACGATGAAGGGATTTAAGAGAGCAAAATGAAAGCCCAGACCCCAGACAACCCAGGGCTGGGCTGCTCAGCCTCCGGTCACCCGCTGTGCAGGCAAGACGACTCCTCGGACCAGAGACAGGCTGGAGAGAGGCAACCAAAGGCTCCCAGAAGGGCCACGAGCCTTTGGCCGGTACGGCAGGGCCCGTGCAGAAGCCTCCTCCAGCATCACCTCCTGCGCGTTGGGTTTGCCCCTCCTGCCCGCCTCCAACCCCTTCTCCAACAGCTCCCTCCTCTCCAAGCACCTCCGTCGCCTCCGGGGACACGGATGTCCCCCGCCGGCGGCCACGGCTGCCGGCCCGCGGCTCCCGAGGCTGCCAGAGCAGCGTCTTTTGACGGACCGGAGGAAGCAAACGCTTCGTGGGTGGATGTGGCAGCAGGGCTGGGACGTGGGAAGAAAGACACGCAGACCGGGGACAAAAGAGCCATCAGATCATTGGAAAACAAAGAGCTTGTAATAATGAAAAAAGGACAGATTTCGTAACCAATCACTTTTTCCTTTGAAAAACACAATCACAAGTAACTTTGCTTTATACAACCACCTAGAAACTAGGAAACAGTATCACATTGTGCATTTTTTTTTTTTTTTTTTTTAAAACCTACTTATCGAGAAGGGTATTCCACACTTCAAAAATTATATCCATTCGGGGAGGGAAGAGGAGACAGCTAACAGCGCAGTCACAGATACATCATGAGTCCAAGCAAGCGGCAAATTCTTTGTCCTCACCTTTTCCACTTAGCCAAACAAGAAGAGTGGAGAAGGGGATAGCGAAAGAGAAAGGAGGAGGAAAGAAAGAAAGAAAGCACCCACAGAGGACTAATCACACTCCATAATTACTTTTGACATCTACAGGGCTTCATAGAAAGATCATTTAGACCAACACAGCGGGGAGGGGAGAGGAAGGCGGCAGCGGGACCCGGGAGGAAACTTTGGCATTTCCAGCCCGAGCCCCCCCCACACGCCGATCCTTGGCCGGGAGGGCGGCACGAGTTCTCCAGGCTGCCCGATTTCTCCTCTGGAGCAAAGAGTTTGCAATTTGGTTTCTAGAGCTTGAGGGACCGTCAGGCCATGGAGCGTCTTCCCAGGCAGGGTCCGGCGCCGGTCGCCCACCGCGGCACGGCTGCGCCGGGGCCGGAGCAGCCTCCGGCTCCCACCGGGACGCCCGGCGTTACCACCCCTTTCCTCTCCTCCCCTGCAAAACCCGCGTCTCTCTTGCGGCCGGGGCCTGGCAGCAGGGAGCGCAGCCCCCGAGACGTGCCGACGCAGCAGGTTAAAGCCACGGTGGCGGCGGGGCGACAGCTCGGCCCCCGGTGCGGTATTTGGGACGGCATCCCGGCAGGGAGGCAAGGTTTGAGGAGGTGACAGCCACCGAGCCCAACCCTGGCTGCGCCAGTTACCGTAGGGAGTTTCCACTCTTCCCCCGGGAGCCCCAGCCCCTCTTTTCCAAGGAGACAAAACGACCCAATTGCCTTCTGGAATAAAAATGTAAATTAAACCCGATAAAATTAAAAAAAGAGAAAGGGGAAGGCAGAAGGTCGTCTTGCCCCTGCGAGTGCAAAGCAGAACGGCGGAGGAGCGGAGGGAGGACGCGGGGATGCAGCGCGTGAGCAAAGGGGCTTTTGTGTTCCCAACGGGAGCCGCGTCCGAGTCCCAGGGCACTTCCCACCGCGACGGCCCGATACGGGGGCCACGTACCCCCCCCCCAAAACCCGGGGCGCGCGTCAGGGTCACGGCAAGCAGCGCGCAGCAGGACCCTTGCAGGATGAGGCCAGATTCACTCGGCTGTTCAAAACGCAGGCAAAGCTCAAAGGCTTCACACCGTCCCCCTCGCCCCTTGGAAAATCCGCACGAAAACCCCCGGCACCGCTACCTCCCGAGGCGGGACCGCGCTCTCCCTCCCCGCCGCGCGCCGCCGAGGAAGCGGGACGAGAGAAGTTTTTCGGGAAGGAAGAGCAGCGGGATCCAGCTCTGCTCCGCAGGAGACCTCCCTCCCCAGCCTCTCCCCAAGGTTTTCACGCCGAAGGCTGCTGCCGGCCGCCCCCGAAGTCACGGAGCGAAGGAGAAGGGCCGGGAGCGGGGCAGGGCCGGGCAAAGGACAAGCAACAGCTGACTTTGGGAACGCGCCTGGATTTGGGAGGTAGGAGCTTATTCGATACGTATAGGCCACGGCCACGAGAGCCGCAAAAGTATTTCTCTTAAAACGTGGTGGGACAGCATCGGTTCCCCGCGACGGGGCAGCTCCCGCTCGCCGAGCCGGCGAAGCCAAACCCGCCCCACCGCTCCCGGGGAGCGCGCACCCACGGCGCTGCCCTCCCCAGGCGCGGGCACCCGGCCTTCCTGGTGACACCGTCCCAAAGCCGCGCAGGGAAGAAACTCTGCGTGCCGCAAATCCTAACCCTTTGCAACCCGAAAAGTCCCTGGGAGAGCAGGAAGGATGGAAAGCAGCAGGGAATCGGCACGGAGAAGCGAGTTCAAAGAGAAGCTCCAAAATTCATCGGCCACACTGTGGCACCTCCTCCCCTTAGACGGGACCATCTGCAAGGGTTTCGGCCGGGCAAACGCGGCTTCCACGCCGTCCTCGGCGCCGCGCACAACCGCAGCCCGGGACAACCTGCACCGAGTCGCATGGAGAGGGAGAGCTCAACACCCGAAAGCTCGCGGTGCTTCACGGTAGCCAGAGCACAGACCTGCCTCGGCTTCCACTTTCTGTCCAGATACAGCCCAACCACTGAAGCTCTGGATAAAAACCAAACCAACCCAGAAAACAGCTCCTTTTAACTCTGCTCTCCGTACTCCTGGATTGCCACCCTGCTAATTCTCCCTCCAGGCGTATTTCCAAGCAGCCATCAGGCAAAGCCCGCTCACGAAACGCAGCCACCCCGGGACTGTCGCCGTTGCCCTCGCTCCCGCTGCGCAGGCTGCTCACGAGGAGCGACGGGGTTATTTTCTCTCACCATCTGCTCCGCTTCGTTAGGTCTCCCTTTATTGGCCAGATGTTCTCGTAGATGTGGAGCCATCCCGGGTTTAGCGCTTGCTCTCAGGAGGAATCTGCACGCCTGATTTCTCAGAAATCCCTGGGAGGGAGGGAACAGGCAGAAGCAGCGCCAGGGAGCCGGGAGCCTTAAAAAGCCATGCCTCCAGGAATTCGGGCTCCTTTCCCCAGAGAGAGTATCTTCACTGCCAAAAGGGACGATGTTTTATTTTAGGAGATAGTTCGTTAGCTCTAGCACGCCACCTCCTCTTTTTTTTCTTATTTCTCCTGCCAGCAAAGACAGAGAAAAAGGGAAGGGAAAGAGCAGAGCAGGGAGCAGAGCAGGCAGACAAGACCGAATTCTTGCTTCCCGCAAGGATTTGGTAAACTACAGAATAAGAACTTAATTACTCGCAACCTGACCGTCCCCGTCAGGTGTGGGATGGTTAGACGGTGCAGCCGCAGGCAGGACCAGGCAACGCGGCCATGCCCCGCTCTCCCCAGCCCAGCGGAGGCAGGCCGAGTGCTCCCAGGGGACTGGCATCCCTTCAAAACGTCTCTCTGTATTTTTCCTTCCCTCGGAAAGGAAGGATCACCAGCAAACGCTGTTTTTTTGTAAAGAACCACTTGCCTAAGCTAACGCCACCGGTTTATTTTGGATTGCCCCCAACCCTGGCGCAGCTGCCCTCCGCTAAACCAGCCCGAGGTAGGTACGGCTTCCCACCGCGCTCCTGGAAACACCAGCGCCAGGTTTGGACACGGCAACGACCGCTGCAACGCCGAAGAGGAAACGGAAATGTTGTAAGGGGCTTTGCATCTCAGACTCCACTTCCATGCGAACAGGAACCCTCCGTTTAAGTACGAACAACAGACCCAAGGGAGTTAAATACGGGAAAACAGGCTCCTGGGCACCAAAGGGGTGACCACCGCGACGCCTGCTGCCCTCCCGCCGCAGCCGACCGACGCGGTAGGAGATGCGGAGCACCGCGCCGGCTCTTCCACCACGCACACCGACCCAGCAGATCGCTGGCAGAGCAGGGGCATCTCCCGGCAGATCCACCCGCGTTCCTGTGTAAGCCGAGGGCACAGCGCAGGAGCGTAGGTAGTTACGGGTATGCGGCGTCGCCCTTGGCCTGGCGCGGGTTCGCCGCCGCTGAATTTTAATCTATTTCAAATTAAATGAAGAGAACTAAGTTTCCTTCTTCAGTTCCTCTGGGCAAGAGGCACGGCAGGCAAACTGAGAGAATGCAACACACCGGTCGTGTGAGAAACCATGCTATGAGCTAATTAAAACAACCCCACAAACCAATAATCACCGAACAGCAGCTGAGCAGGGGTTCCTGCAATTCCATCGCCCAAAGCAGCGGCAAGTCACCGAACAGCCATCAGCGCGAGGATTCAAGAGCTTCGCCCTGCCCTTGCAGTCCTGGCCGTGCGCCACGGCCGCCCCGCAGCCGGGCGGCGGGGGAGGCGGCAGTCCCGGGGACCCCGGCCATGCCACCCGACCCAGCGGCGGCCGTCCCGCCTGCGAGGTTCCGCTCCAGCCCCCCTCGCCCAGCGGCACCGCTGCGGGGAGCACACGGCGCACCGGGGGAAGCACAGCGGGACTCCGCGGGCCCCCGCCTTTCCCACGGGAGGAGAGACCAACGAGGCCACCGAGGTAACATCGCTCGTCCGACTTAATTTGCTCTTGGCTGCCCTTTACCCGAGTCTGCTTAACAGTACCGCGCTTCCCGAACGGGGTTCGTGAGACGAGGCGAGCGGCACGAGTAACAGCCGAGCCGCAGGGCCGCGTGCCGGGATAGCGCCCGACAGAGGCTTTTTGCCAAAACCGAAGCCACGAGGAGGCTTGTGGGCACAAAACAGGCCGTTCCGCGCTCCCCGACAGCTCTCCAACGCACAACCGCTCCCGAACGCTCTCCGCCCAGGGGAGCCAGCACCAAGCCTTGTCCCGCTTCACTTCTGCTGTGCTGGGCTGCAGGAGAACACCAGGAAAGCTCCCTGCTCGGTACGGGATGCCCTCACGCCATCTAAGGATTATTAAGGCTTTGAAAAATACTTTTTGCTCTGGAGAAGGAAGTTCTGAAGCCTTTGTTCGCCTAGCTTTTTGCATTGTTGGTAGGACCCAACTGTCCTTTCAAAAGGGCCTTAGGATCATCACCTGCACTACTTTCATAGAGCTGCATGGAAAGTTGGCGTTGAACCAGCACAAGAGACATGCCCAGAAGCAGTAGCAGCAACTAAAAAAATCAGAAAGAGAAACTTTGGTTTAAAATAAAATAAAATTGAAAAGAAAGAAAGAGAGAAAAGGTAAACACAGGTGCAAGTTGTCTCACGAGAGGGGTATTTGCAGGGCATAACCCCACAACCCTGGAGATCTTAGATCTACATTCCCGGCTTTGTTTTACCGTTACAACCTTCATTGCACAGGACTCAAAATCACTCTCATATGGTTAAGTTTCATAAATAATGTGAAAACTATATGCAACAGATACATCATATTTCCAAAAAATTATAAGAAAAGTTACATCAAATTAAAAAGTAGCTTCGTGAATGAAGATACTGCTCTAAGTGCACTTTCCCTGCAAGTGCAGCCAGTGCCTCAGCGCTGGATATGAAGACAAAAAAAAAAAAAAAACCCAAAAAAATCAGATTTAAAAACTTAAGTCCGGTTTCAACCAGTCAAAACCGGGCCAAGCAGAAACTGAGTGTGCTCTCGGCACCATCCCATGAGGGAGTCCCTATGATGCTTCGTTATCCAGATAGGTTTGTATGTCCTTGTTGAGACTGTAAACAATCCTTCTTTCCTGAACTGTCCTCTTTATTGGCAAAACAAAGTAAAATATTTTATTATTTTTTTTTTTTTTTAAAATAGAACATTAAAATTAACCCAGAAGAAAAGAAACGAAACACAGTGAGCTTGTTGGAGTCCATAGGATCTGGTCTGGAAGAGCTCAGAAAACATGTTCAGTGTTTTCTCCTGTTTTCAGCTGGAACTGTACCAGAGATCGGGTTACTTGGGGAAGAGGGGAACAGAACGAGAAAACAAAGGATGCGGAATAAGAGACCGTGGCCATCTCATGTGTTCACTTCATTCGCTAGGTCCTCTATCAATACCTTAGTGTCACAAGCCTTGGACCTGGAAAAAAAAAAAAAACACAAACAGAAAACACTCACTGGGGAGAAGAAATTCCCATTACTACATGCAGACAGTAAAACCACAGCACATTTGGAAAAAAAAAAAAAAAAAAAAAAATCTTTCTTACACGGAGAGGGAATAAGGAGGCTACGGGGATCATTTCACACTCTCTCACTCTCAGTGGGAATCGCAGAACCTGATAAATATGCCCCAGCTGTCCCTCAGCATCCTCCTTCCACAGCTCTGCCCATGCCACACCGCGCCAGCCACCTCCTGCGTATGGCCAATGTCCTCTGCCGCGCTGCGCCGACCAACGGCCGGGGACCGCTGCGGCACTGCTGGGCGCGGCGCATCCAGCCACCCTCCGCACAAAAATCCATCAAACCTTTGCAGCGGGCGCTGCACATCCGAAGGAGTGTTCCTGCTCAACCTGTCACCGGGCTGCACAAAGGGACAGCAGCTTGTTTTGGAACATGCTCGACACGTCTCAGTTCGCTGCACGTCCAAGGGGTAAGCGGACGTGGTTGTAGGGAATTCGACCAGGCTTTGACCCACATCCCCCCTGTGTAAAGTTCTTCAGTCTCTAGCAGCCACACGAAGACTGTTGGTCTCGGTCTCAGCCGCGTACTCTGAGCCAACACAGATATGAGGGGCCGCGGCACAGGCCAGAGCACACCCGTTGCGTGACAGCCACGGCCTCCTTTTCCTCCCATCCACCCTCTCCCACGCCACGACGCAACGGGGGGATGTGCTGCAGGGGTTGCACAACAGTCCTGACGTGCGTCAGCGTCCCCAGGGAGCCCGAGCTCGCCTCCTGGCCAAAGGGCCGGGCTCCGCAGCTGCGCTGCTGGGGCGGGAGCGACGCCCGGACACCGGAGCGGCCCGTGATGCTCAGAGCACGGGCACCGCAGCGGGGGTAAGCAGTCAACAGATTCAGGGCTGGGGTGCAAGGTGGGGAAACGTCTAGACAGTAAGGAAGAGGGGTGGAAAGAAAAAAATGCATGGGTTTATATTTGGGAGAGGAAGGGGTCTGAGACCCCACATAGGAAATCTTAAGCAAATGATAACTGAGATCTTGGAGTGGTCTGAAGCCTGGGAACGGCTGGTTGATGGGAATCCCTCTGCCAGGTTCAGATTTACAACCTCTGGCAACTGCTACGGGCTATTTTTTGCAGGAGGGGAGTTTTGTAAAGGGAATTCCCTTTTCCAGTGGTTTACCAGAACTCCAAGATGATGAAAGGGATGGATCAATCCTCCAGCAGAGAAATATTCATTTACTAACTGGACCTGTCCCCCGTTTGAATGACTATTTGGCCGATATCTTCACACAATTACCCAGTCCATAAATGGCCACCAAGCATTAACAACATCTCTAACACACAATTCTGTTTCTTTCACTAGAAGAGAGGCAGAACATACTGTGAAGCAAGACGAGGTCTGCGCAAGGACACGCTCTGGCTGCGCTTCCACTGTTTGTTCTTGCGGCGGTTTCGTACACCATCTTCCTGGTCCATCATCTGATCCAAAAGCGTCAGGTCATCGGCGTTGAGCGGTGCCACAGAGATGTCCCTCACGGCACGGAACTCACCACAGTTGTTCAGGTGCTCGTTCTCCAGACGGAAGAAGTTCCACACAAACCGCCTGGGTGGAGAAAAGTGAAAATTTGTTTTTTGTGAACCAATTTGGTTGCGCTTTTACAGGCGTTGCCCATGTGTGGCAAAGCATTGGCACGTGTACCTAGATACCACTGAGCAAAGTGCCTCTGGGAACACGGTGGGAGTATGAAGAAACAGCAAATGACTGTAACAGCAGCGCCTACTACAACATCTTCCCAACCCACTGGAGAAGAACAGATTTGTCAGGCTCCATTCATCGTCCTAATGACAGCCCTAGTCTGGACAGCGTGGAGGCAAGCAGGCGTTACGAGTGAAACGCAACCTCCGTCATCTACATGAGTGAGGTTCAGCTTCAAGGGTTTTTACTCATCTTGAGAAGTTGTGGGGGTAGGTCTCCAGCTAGAGTACAAGCGTGTTGAGAGCCCTGAAACCTTGCAGGATCCAAATTAGTGTTTGGAAAAGCAGCAGAGATTTGAGAATAGTTGTAAACCTGAAAATGAAGTGAAATTTCACCTGGCAATTTCAGCAAGGTAATTTTAAGGAGAAATTTAGTAATAACAAAGCTCTCAAGATTAGGTATAGGTTCAGAAGAAACTGCAAATGCAGCATGAAGGACCCAGCCTCGCATTGCTGCAGAGCCCTCTACAGCTTTCTTCACTCAGCACCATTTTTCGGATTAAATGTTCCTGTTAGACCTAGTCTTCCATTTCAAGGACTGGTACCTTCCATGTCTGAGGAGCAAGGCACTTCCCACCGCGCTGACGTTATAGAAGTAATAAAAATGTAAAAGAGAAATTAACTGTTCAGTCAAGCAGCCTTACCGGAATACCTCAAGTGGGGCAAATACAGTAGAAATGATGTCCCCAGCGTACGGAAAGATTTGCATGGAAGTGAGGGAGATCTGGATGGTCCATGCAAAACGCAGGATCACATCTTCTACGATGGCACAATAGTAGTATGCCTGAAGAACAAGACAGACAAACAGGACAGCTCATCATACATGTTCTGCACAGAAGACAGACCTCTTCAGGCCTTCAGGAAGATACAGAATTTGCTACTCAACCACGAGAAAAGGGAACAGTACGAAATGATCTCTTAGAAACAAATGAACTCTACAACCAGAAAATCCCAGCACAAAGCATTCCAGTGCCCAACTATAGCATGCTCTAAAATCAACAAATTTTGTTAAAATATTAAAAACCTTCACTAATATAAGAGCACGTTGTATACACACTTTCTGTGGGTAGACGATTCCTTCTCGAAGAAAGGTATTTTCACCAGCGTTTTTGTCAAAGAGACCCCAGTCCATCTTCAGGTCCCAAATAAGAGTATAGCAAGAGCTGATGAAATAGAAGATAATCCACAGGTAGAAGAACACTTGGGTGTCACTGTGGTTTTTAGCTGCAAAAGAGAAGAACAGCATACTTCTGTATAACTTAAAGCTGATTGCTTCTTAAAACAGCTACAAATTGGCTGCCTTGACCAATGGAAATAACACCCCTTCTATTCAAGTGCTTCGGAAAATCAGGCTAGCTAGTCTGAACTAAACCAAAAGCCTTATCAGGACCAGCTTTATATTATCATTTAAATTCAATTTTCATCTCGTTCAACGTTTCGCACTTGGGATTGAAATTTGCACCAATGTTTTTATTTTTTGCAACTTGTGGTAGACCTGCCATTCTAACTCTGAACAGCAGATGGAAGCTGAGGGCCATAGTTCACAAAAGACACCGGCTGGTACAAAGGAAAAAGCAATGAGGCAGTGCTCAGTTAACAGGGTTTCGTAAGAGAATATTTTAGTTTGAAACAACTGTGAATTAGTGCACTAAAGGCCCAAAAGAGGATGGGCGGTACAGGAATTTCCACTAGCCATTTCAGAGGTTGTGGTGGCAGGGCAAAACAAGTGAAAAGAAGGCAATACATTAACAAGTGTGTACAAATGCTGAAGAAGGCTCAGTACAGAGCTTTAAATGCCCTTACAGAGCTCCTCTTTGTGAAACACAGGACTGTGGGACCAAAGTCTGCTCGCTTGCGGATATGTTTTTGCAACTAAGTTGTTTCCCATTCTCCCCCGAAGAGGTTACGCTGCTCTCTGAAATCAGCTAAATTCCCCCACATCAGTCAGCCGCGTAAAAACAAACGGATCTGATAATTCTGTTTGCTTTCAATTAGCAAATCTGGGTCATAAAGTTCATAAAAATAACACAGATCATAATGCTTTGCAAGGCTGAGACACTTCGCATCTCCCTGCTGTCAGGAGTCTTTCCTCCCTCTGGGCAGCCACTGTAATTGCTCATTCACTGATTCTTTCTAACAAAGCCAATAACACTTTAGTACAAAAAAGCCATAATGTTTCCAGTCCAAACCTGATGCCACGCTAAGTGACAGCACTGTTTTCCATATATGTGGCTTTAAAACAACAGAATCCCCGAAGCTGATCACAGAGGGAGCAACAAGGCAATTTGTTCTCTCCTTCCCTTTTTGTTTATAACGTTTACGATATAAATGCAATGCAGCAATCCAATAAAATTAATGGAGGTGAAAATGAGAGGCATCGTGTAAGGGTACATCCCTCCCATTACGCCTTTCAGGCTTCCTGGACATGATGTGCAGGATATAGGTCAAACACACACACTCATTCTCCTTTCAAAACACCCCCCCCCCGGCAAACCTATTAAAGGCACTTATGCAGCAAAGCTATCTGCAGCGAAGCTTCACGTCGGCGGAGGGAAAGGACACGAGATCTGCGGCAGCTCTCAGGTTTGCCTAGCTTCCCCGCTCTTGGGCAAGGTTAGAAGCCGTTGAGCAGTAACGCGCATCCTCCTGAGGCTTGGTCCTACGCGGGGACAGGTCTAGCATCGCATCACCCGCCGCCGCAGAGAGCCATGACGTCACCCGGCAGCAGGCACAGAAGTCCTGCAGAATACAGGCTCTGCTGCCCAGGTGCCTTAATCCTGCTGCTTTCAAACCACCTCTCCCATCCATTTTTCAAGTGCAGCTGCCCACAAAACAGGACACAGGTGAGGTTTTTGGAGCTTAGCAATTAGGGCTCTACTGCAAGATTTCACTCTCCCCCACCAGCTCCCCTGAAGCCTCCACTACATTATTTCAGGAAGAAAAGGCAGATGCTGACACTCAGTGACTCAGAGACACTAAGCCTGTTCTTTCCAACATTATTTTTAGCTCATTAGATCTCCATATTTAGTTCCCACTACCAGATCCTAAACAATAATTCAGAGGTAGTTAATGGCTTAAGTGCTTTCAAAGCACCTAAAATGCTCCGAACTACCCTGTGAGGCTGCACGCTTCCTATCGGTAGCTTAGGCTTGAAGGTTAGGTCATGCTGCTTTTTTTTTTTTCTCCCCCTTAAGGGTAGAATTCTAAATAAACTGAGTCTTACTTCACATCTTCATGGAGCAGACACGGAGAAGGCGGCACGGACAGTACCATCCATTCTTATGCCTTCGGCCACGTCCCTGGTATGAGCCATGCCCTGCAGGTACAGGGCTGAAGAGCAGCAAAGTGACATTGCTGCCCGCTCCTTTGGAGTTCTCCGGTCACGGAGGGGACAGTCTGGCCTCAGACTATCATCTCAAACTATGTAAGGGGCTAACAAAACTGTATCCTAAGTTGGCAATTACATAGGAAGGTGATTTCACAGGTTCACGCTGCTTAAACCTCAATCGCCTTAAAGGTTATTGTGTGCAATTACGGAAAGGCGTACCGAGAAGAAAAAGGCCCAAGTAAGAGATCTTGTGGCAATTAACCTCATCAACCTCAAAAAGATGTGCTTGCTTCTAGCTAGGTTATTGTGGCCTCAGCTCCCTTTCCCTGCCCCTATCTTTGCAGCCGTCTTCAGTGGCACCTGGGGTCACGCTGCTTGCCCCTTGCTCCTGCTCGCTTTCTCACCGACCGGCTCTGTAATGCATCCAGCTCCTGAAAAAATTCATTTAAAAAAACAGCAAGTCACTTCCTGCTAAAATGCTCTAATCAGAACTAGCCTATTGTCTTCAGCCTCAGCCTTTGAGTCCCTTCCTTTCATCACTTCTCCTCCTTTTCCTCCTGCCTGCAATTCTGTTCGATACCTTCCTTCCTTCTGCCCTCATTGGTATTCAGCTGGCGTACAGAAATATGGTACTGCTCTAGGCAAGCAATTATATCTCAATCTCCACTGGCTGGTCCTAGTGGCCCTCTTCCCCGCTGCTCAGGGGGCTAGAAAACCGAGGCATTCATATTCCGCCCAGAGGCTCCATCTACTCCTCACCTGCCAGTTTTTCAGTAGCAATGCATAGCTGTGCATATGCATGATGATGTCAGCGCCTATTGAAGCAGGAACTGTTTCATCCTGGGTTATTTCTTTGTTTAACGATGTGCTAGAAACCACCAAAAACCATTAGAAAGAGATAGTCTCAGGAGGAGAGAAACTCTCCCGACACTTGGTAGATCTCAACCTCTCCAAGACCAAGTCTTCAACATCCCACGGAGTGCAGCAACCCTTTGGAGCACAACTGCCAGTCCACCCAGCAAGAGGTGGATGAAGGACCTTTCTACTCGATGCTCCAAACGGCTCCACCACGTAGCAACTTCCTAAGCTACAGTTATTCAAAGCAGCACGTGCAGGACAAAACACCGTCAGCCCAAAACTCGACATGTAAAGTTGCAGGTGCAGCTTTACTCTCCCGGCCGATGGGCAGATTTCAATACGCGTTCACATTAGCACGCTTGCAACGTGGAGGTGTTCAGCTACGTCAGAGGCTATTCAAGTTTGCAGTGCTCTGCCACCTCCACTTTCTGCAACGCCGATGGGAAGCAGGCGTACCACAAGGGCTATGTGCAACCTTCACCACAGAATTTCCATTAGCATCCTCAGTTTACCCTATAAAAGGCAACTCCAGTAGATACTCTGCACAAAGGCATCTACAAATTGCCCCAGAAGGTCAGCTAGATAAATCATGGAAGGTTTCCACCTTTGAGCTGAAGCTGTGAATGGCCACAGTCCCAGAAACCAGCCAAAGGCACTTGCACGAGCAGAATTTACTGCCTGCAAAAATTGCTGATAGACAATATCTTGGGTCCCAAACCCAGCCCTGGGGGACACAGTATCTGGCTAGCATGCTGCGAGAGTAATACTCTGCAGAAATTATAGCCCCTCCTAAACACAGGCAAGAGAAAGGTTGCTTTCCATCAAAGACAGACAGCAAATACTATCCTGAACGCTGATAATATTGACTTTACTTCCAAAGAATACTATCTGTTTACCCTGCTGAATTATTCTGGGGAATGTAAACACTATATAGTATTCAACACAGCAAAAATCAATGCCATGTATTATTGAAGATCTGGATAAGAGCACAATGGCCCTCGATAAGCACTCCTGGCGTGTCAGCCACTGCAGCTGGCTGTGGTTTCTGCTGATGGTGAAAGCTGTGATAAAAGCTGTAAGAAGCATGAGGTTATCAGGAAACACAGTCAGGTAAGCCCTGCTACGAGACAAAACCGACCCAGCCAGAGCAGTTCTGCCTCCAGCATCAATTAAAAACCTCTTGGTCAGGGCGTGCCAAATTCAGTCGTCTTTGATGACCAGCCTTTCAATCACAGATTTAAGCAGAACCAAACCAAAAATATATGCATTTACAGCGTCCTAGTTAAGCAGAGACACTACAGAGTACCAAGCATGCGCCTTCTGCCAGCCCAGGTTAGCCTGGGGATGACACGTGCCCATTAACTCCATCCCAGCACACAATGGGAGGGGGGTGACAGCCAGAAGTGACTTATCTACACAAGAACTGCCATCACGAATGACATCCCAAAGCATCTGTCTAACACCTTACCGCCTGAAGTGCAGGATCGCCGCTCCCTCAGTAATGATGCATCTTGCTGAGGGAATAGCAGCAGCATTGCCTTTCCGCCCAGCCAGCACGTACCACTATTTAATACCGATCAATGGCAGAGCCATGACATGACAGTGGACTTAACGCAGTAAGAAGGCAAATAACCCGGAGGAGCACATGGAGGACTCGCCATCGTGCACTGATGGGCTTTGTCAAATACCAACCATTTCATATGAACAACCTTCCTGTTCGATTCCGCAAACCTCTGCTATAGCCTCCGGGCACAATTTAAAGCAAAGCAACAAGATATAGCTCAGTGAAGAACTGTCAGCAGGCAACATCTCCTTTCTTCTTCTAGTTAGATTCTACATTTGTACAGCAGGGAAATCCCCAAATCGTGTTTTGACTAAAAATACTTCGCGGGTTTGTATTGAGTTTGTAGGACGATATGGCTGTGTTTAATTTCAAGACATTGCAGCAATCTCATTGCTTGTATCTCACAAACAGAAGAATGGGATTTAATTGCAAACAGGAGGAAGCACATCAGTCACAACTGAAATTGGATCTGATTCTTCTGGTGAAGAACCTTCTCTAGCATTTGAGAAGTGTTCTTGGGGGATGTTTAACTGCTACCTTGAGAAGGACAGGATTTTCAATCTAAGTGTTTGCCAGCAGTCTCACTAATAAGAACATCTGGATGCACAATCAGAAATAAATGGCATGGTAGTCAGGGCCTTCGTTGGAGATTTAGGGATTGGGACACAATGTCATCTGCTACCTCTATAGTGCTTTGAGATTCCAAAGCAGATTCCTTCAAAATATAATAGCAACCAAGAAAATCAAAATAAATTAAAAAAAATTGTTGGATGATTGCACCTCCTCGATTTCTGCAGGAGCAGAAAGCTCCAGAGCTGCGTACATTTGAAAGGAAAATCACTTGTGATGTAGTCAGTTGCTTTTCTTAAAATGTTCCATTAAAAAAAGGTCTGGCTTACCCCTCTTAAGTGCCGATGAAATGAGGTATCAGTAGGCCACCGTTTTTACTTACACCTTATTCATGAGTGTTCCAGCCTCACCCGTCACCTTTAACACAAAAGCGTATGAAGTGATACGAACGGTACCATTAGTCCACTTTGCAAATCCCAGCTATTAAAATCCATCTCTCAGCTGCAATCTTGAGAAGCGAACGCATTAATCGCTCAGCGGCAGGGTGCCGAGGCTGCCTCTCCCCCACGGCGTAGCTGCCAGCACCGGGAATGTCCCGCTTGACATTTGTAGACCTACAAAGCATGGGAAGACTTCCCCGTGGGATTTTATGCCTCGTCTGTGCTGACGTTCAGGGTGTGCTGGCAGTTCCCGAAACCGCTCTGCTGAACGTCCCCACCTCGCAGGCTCCCCGCCGAGCACCGGCTGCCGCCTCGTCTCGCCTTCCCCGCTCACCTACCGCAGGCTGCCGGCAAGCGAGCTCCTGCCGGCACCTCCACCCGGCCAGGGTGGTCCTGCCGCAGCCCTGCTGGGGTGCTCCTCACCCTTCCCGGCTCCACCCCAAAGCCTCTTCACCAGGACGGGTGTCTAAGCAATCAGAGGAGCTAACAAGCCGGCGTGGAGAAGCCGGGCTCGCTCAGGGTGCCGCAGAGACCCACGCCAAAGCTGGGAAGAGGTCAGAGGCCGGGATGGAAATGTTTGCCTACGGCAATGCCGCCAATTCTTCACTAATGACACTGCTGTTGCTCTGATGGAAAGGATCAGAAAGACTGGCTAATGAACACAACTCGTTACTGAAGGCCTTCTGGGCACAGAATGACAGGGTTTCAGAAAAAAATTCATCCTAGCTTACAGCAACGTGACAGACATTGCATGTTTTGGCTCCAAATAATCATCCTGATAGAGTTGCCAGTACGCTTGCTAAGGCAAGCCGAGTGAAAACTGCAGGTATTAAGAAGGAAGCCAGTTAATCCCATTACAAAGTTTGTTTTACTTCAAGAGGTCAATCCAAGTACTCTATAAGGCGCTTGTGACACCTAAATCAAACGCTCCGGCTTGCCGCAGCGCTGACAGCTCTTCTAGCACTGAGCAAGAAGGGGAGAGCTGGGAGATCTGTACCTAGACATAAGGGATAAACCAGGGAACGGGATCTCATGAATGCTACTTGCTTCATCCTTTAATTTTTTTTTTTAAAGTTTTGTACTTTAAAAAAAAAGAAAAAAAGATTTGTACTTGAATTCTGTATGTCCACTTGTTTTGCCTTGCCCCACGCCCCACTCCCTAGAAATTAAATGACATTTCTCAGTTGAGGTATCGTAAGCTGCTGCACCACCGTCTGATTTCTGCGCAAGTCATTCTAGTCCCAGTTCTCACGTCACCTTGTCCTTGCCTCCAGCTGTAACCATTTCGGACCACAGTTCATTTTGTTCCACCTACCAGCAAATCCACTCCAGAGGGGCTGCACCCTGCCATTTCGAACAAGGCGGCAACCAGGGCTACGTGACACAACCCGCTGCCCAGCGCTTCAGTCGGCAGAGAAGAGCAGAGCCGAGATTTCCTCCTGCAGCTCCCGGTGCAACAGCCTGAGGTTACCACCACCCTCTCCTCCTTCCTGCCGCGCGTCGTTATCCTCCGCCTGGAAGCTGTACCGCTCCGCAGCAGAGCTGCGGTGGGACAGACCGTGGGAAAACCAGCGATCCGTTCCGGCGCGAAGTTGGCTACGCCAGCCGCTATCGCCGCCGGTAACAGCTTAGGCCATCGTGATTAATGAGGAGTGGGCAGCAGTTATGAGACCTGGGAATCTTCCACTATTTTTTTCAAAAAGCAGCACATTTCCCATTCATCTTCATCTGGTCAGACCTGGTCAAACCTCTCGAAGGGGTGGTCCAACACCTTCCTGCAAAAGCCCATTAACCAAAGAACGACTCCTGCCTTGACACTACACGTCTCTATTCCTTGGCAAGGCAAGGAGTTTCACAGTTTTCTCAGGTTTAAAAAAAAAACAAAACCAAAAACAAATTACGCATCACTTCATGAGGAGAAGCCTGTTTCGGAAGCGAGGGTGAAAACACGGGCAGAGGCACTACTCTTCAGAGACAGCCCTATTTAGTTAACTTCTCTATTTTTAATTACTGCCAATTTCCTGGGCTGGTTAATGAGAAAGTACGTGGCAGTTACATTATCTTAGACCGACCTAGGGCTCTCCTCGGCACTTCCACGCTGATGACAGCTAGTGTTCAGCAGTCTATTGGGAGTACCTGGAAAGGGCGTGGGAGCTCTATGGAAGAAGAGGCGCCTACTCAAGTTCCCAGGCCACGTGGATTAACTTTGGAATAATTCAGAGGTTAATAAATAGCTGGATACTACCCAGACCACAATGATTTCCTTGAATAAGGTGCATAAATCAGACAATGAAAACTTGCATAAAGTTTGCATCTTTCCTTTCAGTTAAAGGATAAAATCCCACATAGCCAATTTTAACGCAGTACTTTGTGCTTAAGCTCAGTAACGCATTCCTGAAAAAAAACAAGATAAACACACAAATGCTCAGGCTGAAACAGCAAGTCCCATAAAGCAAGCAAATGACGGAAGAGTACAAAGCATTCGAGAAGTCCTGTTCTTCAAGTACAGAAGTCAAATCTATGTTCTGTGCGAGCCAGGTATTTCTGACGACACCATAGGAGCAAAAGGCGTCAAGGTAAGAGAAAATTGAGCGACGGTAGCAAAACCAAGACGCATCTTATCTTACAAAGGTTAAAGTTGGAGCATAAATCATGCATAAAGCTTAAGAAGCAACTGGCATGCTTGGAGTAGTACAACACAACTCCACTTGCACTGTTTCTCATAAAAGCCGAGCGCCTAAATATAACAATCCTATCTTACAAAGGCTGAAGCGGGTCTGAGTGAGGACGAAACCAAGGCTGGCTATTCTAGGTATGTCAGCGTACCCTTTTAAATGCAAGTACACTTTATACAAGGAGAGATCCCCGTGGAATGCTACGGTAAGCTGGACTGAAGTGGAAGCAGCTATACTGGTGCATTTGTCAAGGAAAGCCCATCTTCTTTTGGCAGTGAAAACACTGCAAAAAGTAGTTGTGGGTCAAAATAACTGCAGCTGGGGTAAATAGTCTACTGCAGACTGAGGCTTAATCATTTGTTCCTCCACCACCACACAGGTTTCCGTAGGGATTAAGTAAGGCAATATAATATTCCGTTGGCTAGCTCGGGGGGAAGGCTGCTCAGCACTGCCAGGGAAATGAAAGGAAGGGCAGGGAAGAGCCGGGGGCAGCGGCTTCTGCTCAGCCGCACTGCGAGCGGGCAGGGACCGGCGGCACGCGCTCCAGTTGCTAGGTAGCTTAGAGTTACAGATATGCCTCATTTGCCTGTGCAAACATACCCCGCAGGACTATATTTACAGAACACGGCCTTTGCTTCCCATTCCTGTGAGCGATATAAAAATACTGAGAATTCTTCCTCTGGAAGCTCAGCAACAGTTGCCCTTGGGTTGCTGCTGTCGTCCCTGAAACACGGCCGTGGTGAAGCAGGCAGCTTGAGTCGGCACTCGTCCACGCAACCACTGCCTGCTGCGGTCTTATGTTAAGGGGTGGCATCTCCCACGTCAGCTTCACGAATTCAGGAGATGATAGTTTGGTCTTAATTCTGTAAAACTGGGCTAGTCCCAGGACAACAGGACTGCCGGTTCGGCAGAGAAAATCTAACAGATCTTACCAGTCCAACATCCCAACTGCAATTAGCAGAGAAAATTGTATTCTGTGTCGAAATCAAAAGGAAGAAAAATAAACAAACAGCTTCTCTAAGGGAAGAAAGAATCAGAATTATGCACTGCCCAAGCAATACATATTACTAAACAGTGGTATCTGAGGGAAATTGAGATACTAGTCAAGAGCCCACAGTAGACTCTGTTACTGGGGGGGATCCTTTGCTTTGGAGAAGGGAGTACCACGTATGACTAGAAGCAGCATACATCACTCAAACTTAGTAAGGCAGCACTTGAACGAGTTGTTTTCCAACAAGCGTAGGAAAGCACAGCACAACGATGCCGTAAGCGCACTCTGTGTGACTTTCGCCACCAGAGCAGACCCTCCTTCACGCAGCTGGCAGGCACAAGGTAAAAGCCTACAGAGCAGCTACAAATTATTCCATGTTCAAACCAGGGGAGGAAGATAAGTCTTTCCAGAGGGCTGTGACATCCCCAGGACTCCCAAGTGGAGAACGGGCACTGGTGTACGTTACCTGACCTCCCAAGAAAAGGCCACCAACTACCCTCTCGTCCTGGCAGCCAAAAGCTGTCGTTCCAGAGGTGTAAGTCATAGGCTTGCAAACACAGGCATGAAAGACTGTATAAATAAAACTCTTGTTACCACAGCAATTAACGGGTCCGTTACTTACTGCAGTTTAGGGTTTAAGTCGCAAGGATCTTTACCAATTTGACACTTGTTTTGGGCAGCGCTCGCTTTCTTAATAGCGAGCAGCTAGCCCCCGACAGAGGTTTCGTAGGTAAGGGGTCGGCATTTGTCTCTGCCATCCTTCGGCAGACACAGAGAAGGTGTGGGTGAGCAGTGCATCTATTTTCAACAGCAACATCATAACAACTTGCTGATAGACCATCTGATTCCAAGTTCAAAAAGAACTGGGAATCTATGCAAAGCACACAGATAAAATTGCAGTTTTAATGGGTACAGCATATTACAAAGTGCGTTTAAGTCAGGATGGGAATAGGCCTTCAAGGCTGAGAAGACATGGCAAGGTCTTTACGCAGTCCTCAAAAATCTCTACAAGCCCAGGCACCGTGACATTTACAAAATCTGTTTTAACGTGTAATTTCCAAACGCCATGAAGCTTCCAATTTTTATTTTTTTGTATGATACCAACAACTACGTGCTATTGACTCCCACTAACAAAACCGGACAGACAAAAGCTGGGAGTCACGAACATCTCTCAGCATTTGGAACAAGCCCCACGCCTGGCTCGTAAACACCTCATTACAGCCCACTCCCTGCCAGGCTTGACGAGCAGACAACAGTTATGCACGGCAGCGAGGAGAACAAGGGTCAGCGGTACTGGCGCGGGTGTAGACTTCAAGGGGAGTAGGAAGAGATCAAATTCTTTAACAGGACACTTCGACGGATGCTGATTTTCCTCTTGGTTCCAAGCCTACCCCAACCTTCCTGCAGAAGGCTCTGCCAGAGTGTCACCCCCCGGGGAAGGGGAAGCATTAGTCAGCCTCCCCAGAGCAGGCACCGTATATAAAAGCATATAAGCAGTGACTATAGCCAGGCAATCTGTATTTGTCTCATCTCGGGGTTTGGCAGCGGTGACTAACTGGACTGCAGGGCTGGAACTGAATTGCTGCAGAATGTCACTGAGCAAACGAGTTAAAACGGGAACAAGCTCCGGGGCCACGGCAGCGGGGAGGAGATGCACGGGGGGCCCAGGCGCTGCACCCGCTGCCGATGCTCCCACGCCAGGTTTGCGTGTACGCTGGGACACGGAGCGCCCGGTTCCAACCTTCGGCCAGCTTGCGCCAGCGCACTTCTCTGCTGTTAAACTGCGAGGCTTGACAAACGTCATCGGTGTGACTTCAGGCCCAGCTACGTCAAAACAGCCATTTCTGGGCCACTGGGAGGTTTCTAACAACCCTGCCATTCCTCCAAAAAACCAGCATGTTAACTAGAAGTATGCCTTGAACACTGCTCCCTGCCCCACCACAGTCATATTTCAGGATAAGTAATTGCTCATGAGCAAGGGCGGCTGCTAATTCCTGGAGATACAGAAGACATATATTTTCAAATAAAAGAATACAGCTTTTAGGACTTCAGAACAATGAAAGGCAGGGCGACTGCCTAAAGTGCAGAAATGAAAAGCTTTTTCCTTCAGAACAAGAGCAGAATCGAGTAATTGTCGTTTCCAGGGAGATGGGGAACTTGAGGGATCAGAGCTCAATCTGCAGTTAAATGGATTGGAAACAACTCCCTACCAGCCGCAGAAAAAACATGGATACAAACACAGAGGAAAATCCAGAGAGGGCATTTTCCCAGCACTGTGCACACCTCCCCATGTTCAGGAACGATGGACCGACTTCATTCAGATGGTCCAGGTTAGCTACTCACGAATGCCAAGGGAGAAGTATTTCCTATGTTATCCCTTTCCTTATACATCTCACATTCAACCTCCCTTCACAGCAAAAACTGCCAGGTATTTCAGTTTTCTCCTTTCGAGAGAGAAACCTGAGAATTCTCTCTCATGCTCCTGAAGTGCAGTTCTAAGCAGACCAGGTATACAAAAAACATCTGAAAGATCTCAAAACAAAGCTAGGCAGGCCTTTGCCTTTCCACTGTTTCACATGGGCCAAAAGACAGGAGTTCATGCTTCAATGGGATGCCAAATTCTGAGCTTCTCCCATGTAAAAGGCAAATCCCATGACTTGCATTCCTTCTAGAGGGTGTCCTGAAATCGCATCTGGGCAGCAGAGACCAACAGGCAAAGGATTTTCCAAAATAACCAATACCTTTGTGAGTGCTGTAGAGGGCTGCAAATGTCACCACGAAGAAGGTGGTGGAATATTTTCCAGCGTTAACCAGATGAAAGGCCCGTTTGTTATCACGGTAACGGCGCAGGCACTGGATGAATCGCAACCAAGCTGGGATGCACTGGACAACTGCTCTCACTCCGTAGGAGTAGCTGTAACAAATCTGATTATCTGCAAGAAAAAAAGTTTCAGGGACACAGAGTCAGCAAGTTTAAGAACTCCTATCGTCTTCCTTTCTGTAAGAGTAATATCACTTGACATGAGAGCAATTTCCCAACACTGTCTCCGTACTTAGGCACACCTCCCCGCAGACCAGTGAGAAGCTCATCACCCCAGTTGAGCTTCATCCCTGAAGAAAAGAGAGAAAAGAGTTTCACCCCTGAAGCCCTTTACTCCACCTCGGGAGGTATTCAGGTGACACGACATCAGTAACACATCCAGACAGATCATCATCTAACTCTTTCACTGCGCCAGCATAATTAACATGCGGAAGAAGATTAGAAATAATCTTTTTAAATGTATTTTGTGCTGTTGGCAGTACTGTGAATAATCAAATTAGGGATGGAATTACAAAAGGCCTTCGACATTGAAATTTTGTGCTTACATGGGAGAGCATTTTCAAACTCTGCAGGACAGCTGAAAAAGGCTACTTTGCCTAAGATGTCCTTGACCCATTTTTCTTGTATATTGTAATAGGAAAAAACATGTTTCAGTATGTATTTGGGTTTTTTTTTGTTGGTGGTGGTTTGGTTTTGTTTGTTTCTTTGATTTTTTTAAAGCAACTGGGGTGAGAGGCAACTACACCAGCACGACACTGTGTCACACCCCTGATGTTCGAAAGCCGACTTTTTATTGAGGAAATGACCAGGAAAACCCCAGCTTTGCCTGGAACCCCCAAGCATGCCATATTCTTATGCTGTCTTGCTCAGCATAACTAAACCAAACACCCCACTGACTAACAAACATTTGCTTCTTATTCAGACTAACGGAGACAAGTTATTAGCTGATAGTTATCCCAAAGCACTGTGCTATCTTTTCACTGTTTGGACTGGAAAAGGACAAGTTGTTATCCAATCAGTTACTTTATTTTTATTTTTGATAAATAAATATTTAGTTACTTGCAACACTGCCTTAAAGGGAAGAGAGAGATCAGACAGATTGGAAGAACAAAGTGAACCCTGATGCTTATTGAAGCATACTGCAAATTCTTTCAGCAAGTGTCAAAACCATCAGACAACACGATTTGCCAGCAGTCACTGCTTAAAATGGGAAGACAACAGCCCAATCCGGGAGGAGACAGGTATGATTTTGCCACTGGGAAGGTCAAAGTCAAAATTCATATGCCAACGTTGTGGCTCTTCTGGCTAGGAAGGAGAGCAGAGGCAGAGCACACACAACCCTGGCGTCACAGCATCAACTCGAATTGAATACAGGGTGGCACTAACTAAGCTCTGAGGAAGCCTCTCCATCCTCATGCTTTAGGGTACTGCGATAGAGGCTGTAAGAAGCAGGCTACAGCACAGAAAACTGTGGTTAACAAGCTCATGCAACTCGTTTTCACGCTGAGCAACAAAGGGCTAAAAGCAAATACATGGATAAACCACTATGAAATAAGAAAACAATCGCCAGGAAAACGGATTTCTTTCCCATCAAGACGTGCTGTTTCTAAATTCTTTAATGAATATACACATCAGGCCAAAAAGCTGGATTAGGAAATGAACATGGATGTGAAATTCCATTTCTCCGGATGGAAGTAAGGAAGGGCAGGATCCCTCTAATCCTGTGTTTACAAGAAACACCAGTTATTTAATTTCCAACGTCATTGGTAGCCCTCTTCAAAACAGATAGGTGATTATGAAGTTGCCTTGCTCGGTGTTTTTTCAGGGCATTTTGACCCCATTTGCATGGGTTGCCAGCATTACTTTACCTGTATTTGCCAGAAGTCCAGCATTGTCCTCCCACTGAACCTCAAAGCTGTAGAAGCAGATCATGTATTCCAGATCCATGAGTATCACGACCAGACTGTTGAGCTGATCAGCCAGCCAGAAATCTGCGAAGCCTACTTTGTGGAAGGGAGCAGTGAACACTCGAAACTGTCGGGGAGAGGGGGGGGGGAAAAAAAAAAAAAGGAGTAATTCATGACACAGAGTCAAAGACATGTAAATGCAGCGGCAGGACATCACAGCATTGAACAAATATGGAAATAACAGAAACGCTTGAAGATTTATTGCTGACCTTTTGCTCCTGCTGACAAAAAAAGATAACTGTCTCCTCACTTTTAGTACAAATAACATTCCTGCTTTCCTCCTCCTGTATGCAACTATTCCTGTCCACGCTCACCTTTTTGGGGGGGGGGTTTTTGTGGGTTTTTTTGTGGTGTTTTTTTTTTTTTTTACTGGCAGAAGAGCCCAGTCTCCTCCGACCAAGCTCCTTCCCAGAAACTCCCAGTCTCCGTGTAAGAGCACTACACAGCTCCGTTCCTCCTGCTGCTCCTCATTTTGATCAGTGCTTTCTTTCAGGCGTTTATTTCATGTCTACTGACATCTCCCACACTTACCTTCTCCCTCACCCAATGTCAGTCAGGTTACAGGCCCCCAGCATAGCCATTAGTCTGATCCCGGCTCCGTTTACTTAACACGTTAGTTGCTCTTTAGTGTTAGAAGTTGTAAGGGTGACGATTGTTACTGCTGGATGTCCCAAAGCCTCGAGCAGGGAAAGACTTAAAGAAAGGGCAGAGGAAACCCTGCTGACTGTCAGTCAGACTCCCTCTCAATCCCAGTCCACTTTCCCTCTAAGTCTTAACAGCAGTTTTGCTACTTCCAAACCAGACAGTTTTCATGGTCCATTACCTTTGATTACAACCCTCTCTACCCGGTTATAGTTACTAACGATCAGTTTCTCAAAGAGACAGCACCATCCGGTAGCTCAGAGATTTATGAACCTTTAAATTAATGAAAGCACAGGCTAACACTGATCTTTTATATCTCCTCATTAACCTAAAGGGTACACAGTCACAGAAACCCGGGAAAGGACTGACACATTCCCATCAGCTTGTAAGGCCAATTTAAGGCTCTGGTCCTAAATTTCAAAGCCAAATAGGGGATTGAGACTTAGTGGCATAAAGCAGATCCGGATGTTGACCCAGACAGCGCTGTGCTCATGTAGGATGGCACCTCCTCAAAGGCTCAAACAGGGCCAGACGTTAGGGTGGTCTCTACTCCAAGCAGTCTGGTTGCAGAACAGCTTCTGCAGAGCTCAGCGAAGCCACGCCAGCCCTCCTTTTCAAAAGGTCCTTCCTCCGTTATACCAACACTCCCTTTACTCCTTCTTTACCTCTTTCATCACAGACCTTTTTTTCTTCCCCAGGAAACAAAGACCAGCTAAAGCAAATGAAACATGAACACAGCTTTACAGATAGATCTCCCTGAAAAAAGAAGAAATTAATAAAAATCCATATTGTTATTTAACTTAGTGTCCTGGTTTCAGCCAGGATAGAGCTGGTTTTCTCCACAGAAGCTAACGTGAGGATATGTTTTGGATTTGGGATGAGAAAACGTTGATAAGGTGCTGATGTTTTGAGTTGTTACTAAGCAGTCAAGGACAGTCCAGCTTCTCGTGCTGGCCTGCTATGGGAAGCTGGAGGGGACACAGCCAGGACAGCTGACCCAGGCTGGGCAAAGAGATACTCCCTACCATACAACGTCATGCCCAGTACATAAACTGGAGTTGGCCGGGGGGCGGGAATTGCTGCTCAGGGATGGGCTGTCGATCGCCAGGTGGTGAGCAATTGCTGTGCTGGGCATCACTCGTTCTTGTACATTCCTTTGTTGGTATTATTATTGTTCATTATTGTTACTATTATTATTATTGGTGCGTGGTGCTTAGTTGCCAGCTGGGGCTAAACCACTTAGGGAGAGGCACTTCGGCACTGCCAGATGTCATAAAAAAGCATAAAAGCATAAAACTTTTAAAAGAGTAGAGTAGAAGAGAGTAGAGTAGAGGAGAGGAGAGGAGAGTAGAGTAGAGTAGAAGCTTTTCACCTAAAGGTTACAGCAGATGAGGAGTCAACAGGTATGTCCAGGACCTAGCTAAGGCACCGGTATCTCAGTCAACTATCCTCAAGCCCCTGAGCTGCCGTCTGAACCCTCCCAAGGCCGTGCGTCAGGTGCTGTAGTTTCTCACTGCTGCCGCACGCTGCCCGGCACGGCGGGAGCTGCAGCCCAGCTACCAGAGGGTGCCGGCAGCGGAGGAGACTGCCTGCTGGCAGGTACCGCTGGCAACTCCTAACTTCCCAGCTGAGAAGCATCTGCAACAACCTCCAGAGAAGATGGGCCACAAGAAGAAAAAAAAAAAAAAAAAAAGACATAAAATACCAAAAGCTGGAGGTGAACCTCAGTTTCAAGTAATCGGTTGCAATTATATATCAATGGTTCCACAATCCAAGCACAGGCTTCCTGGTGCTGATCGCTGCAGTTTTAATAAGTGCTGAGGCAGTAGATATTTGAGCTGGAGCTAAACGCTTCCTAGATTTTCACCTCTCACGGACAGGCTCCCTGCAGTTGTTTTGCCATTTCGGCACCCTGCAGAGAGCGTGGGCATGCAGACACTGTGCCATCCTCTGTGCTCGGGTCTGATTCCTCCCGGAGAGCCGCTCTCCTCAGCCTACTTAAGTACACTCGTGGGCTTCTCATCTGGCAGCCAAGGGGCAAAGAACGCTCACCTAAGCACGTAGGCGAGAAAAAAGAGCCTGGCATCGGAATTAAACTTACTGCGGGCTAAATAACTTCTTTCACTCAGAGGAAGATCGATTCAGGGGCAACTTGCAGTCCATCAGGGATGATCAAAACAGATCCCTCTCATAAGCACCAAGAAGCAGTTGTTGGTGATCACAGGTGGATGCAGTAAGCCCCCTAAGATCCATCACAAAATACTACAACACACTAAAGCAAGCTCCTGATTTGGTTCTAAAAAAATTGAAGGTGCCAGTAATGCTCTGCTACACCTGGTATGTCAGACTTCATTTTGGCTGGAAATGAAACCTATCAAGCGTGTGAAGAAAAACATTCACCAAACCAAAATTTGTGTGAACAGCACGGTTCTAAAAATTGTGCTGTTTAAACCTCCTTTCACCCAGATAGCTGCTGGCGACTGCGGGGAGAAATAAAGTATACCCAGCTGGCCAATTATACACAATAAAAATTAGAAAAGCCTAACAGCTACTCTTTATATGGTTTGACCAGCCTCCTTTTTCCCCTTCCCCCTTCTGCATAATATACAGTTAGAAGCACTGTGTCATTTTCCACCATTAAGGTGATCTTGCATTTTGATGGAGGTTTTTTCCCCAGGAGACTGTGGGATGAATCGGCCTGTGCACGCTCGAAGATACGTCTGTACCGCAGACTGCAGCATAGTCTAGAGATAGCTGGGATAGAGCAGGTACTGGAAGCTAAGAGGTCTGTGAAGACTGAGAACCTTACCCTGTTAAGACATTAAGGTAAATTAGCACAGATACTGCTCATATGGGCAGAGCACTTCCAGCGCTTCCCCTAGCACCAAGGGACAGCAGTAAGACTAATGAGGCTTGGGACTAAAGGTACATCTATGAGAGACGGCTGAATGCTGGAAGGCAAAAAAGGAAGAAACCAAAATAGTAGTAAGCTAGCAAATCAAATAACAGAGGTAAACGCAGAGAGGTTAACTAGTCGTGTGTACACCTGCATGGGCACGCTTGAAGCATGATTCTACGTTTCATCTTTGTCACATTCCAGATAAAGTTAATTGTTTTAATTGACATTAAAATGACTCTACGAGTAACATCAGCCAGCCAAAACCCTCTCCCGCCCGACGTTCTCAGAGCAGTTCCAGCAAGAATAAGGTATCGAGGGAATGAACTTGATTAAAGTCAATTTAAAAGGGCATACAGGGTGGGGATGAACGTGAGAAACAGCCATTTGGGAAGAAACTGATGAGCCATCCAACAAGTTTGAGAACTGTTCTTTCGGAGCTCCCATCTATAACTGGAACACTGAAGTAGCACGCATCTTTACATTCAATTTACCAGATTTATCTTACCTGGAAAATAGGAGCTGGGCCTAAAATAAATAGTTTAAGACCACAAACAGATTTGCTGAAAAATGCCCCACCCATGAACATAATTTTAGAAGCAGTAATCTTTGCAAAGGTTCCCTCTCCACCAGTGAACCCTCTCAGTGTTGTCCCCCAGACAGTTGGGGCTGAGAAGCATCCATGCAGCCCAGCCTTAGAGCACTGTAACCCTAATTAAACTGTTTTACTACATTAAGGAGCAAACAAGCAAAAGATATCTCAGTGTTTCTATATGTGGAAAAAGTATCTATGCAGCTGTCTATAGGAAGATTAACAAGTAGCTACCTGCAATACAAAGAGAACGATAGACTGGTACAGACCAGCAGAAGTTGCTTCTGTAAACCCACGGTCAACAACCATTTGCAGTCTATACCTTATCAGGTCTGCTCTGTGAATACAGAGTGGTACATGCATCCCTCTTTCCTGAAGATTAGTGATGTTTATATACTTAACTGCTACTGATCAGTTACAGCATTATTTTTTTAAAAAGTTATTTATTTAAAATAGGTTTGAGACTTACCAATAGTTTGAGCAGCCAAAAACGGGACTTGTAATATAAGGTTTTGGTAGGGTTGATAAGAAAAAGCAACATGAAGCCGTATAAGATGAGTGGATTCACCTGCATAGGGATGTAGGTGAATTTACCATATATACATGCCAGCAGGCTCAGGCACCACAAAACCCCCAGGAAGCCAGCAATCTACAGAAAGATAGAAAAAACACATAGATACCTTGTGAAAATATAGCTCTGAAACCTACAATGAATTCTCATTATAAGAAAAGGGAGCGCAGTGCTCAATCCCATAACCTAATCAGACTTTGCAACTTCCTCTTCTAATTGTGTTAGAACTCCTTGCCAGGAAACGGTGCAGGATCTACCCTCCCGATATGCCGCACAGCTCAACCACTCCTACAATCTATTCTGTTTACCTCAAAGAGATGTTGATGGGACAAGTTGCTGCGGGGATTGAGTTCAAAAATGAGGACGTGATTCACTCCAGCCTGTCTCCAGCCATACGTGTTGATACCCAGGAGAAAGAGGAATTCTATCAGGAGAAAGCCACCTCGATAGATTCTCACCAGTGGCCACACATTTGGTCCATCTATAAAAGCCACACCTGGAAAAGGCAATAACGAAACGACGTCAGTGATAGCACAAGTCACGCCACGAAGCAAAGCTGCGCTCCCCTGCTTTACGCTGGCTCTCAGATGCTCGGCTGTACCCCGTGAAAACGGGGTACGCTCGCTCGCACGCACCTGCATATTGCAGCAAGCGAAGGGCGCTTTGCCTAACCTGTCGGAGCATTTAGGAGTATTCTGCGGCAAATTCTCTCTCCAGCTGGTTAAGACGCTGCTAATGACCCGACCGAAGTCCCCTGTCTCACACTACAGGCACGAGGAACAGCACGAGCATAAATTGTGACTATGTGCACTTAAATGTTCTGGTTTAATGGAGGTGAAATCCCAACAGGCAGATACACGCATACTTCAGCTCCCCACAAAACCAAGCAGCACCATTTACAGCATTTAAAACAACGCTAAAATGCGCCTAATCACCAGACTCAATACAACTGTAACGTAATACATATTCATAACTAGCAATATAATTTCTAGCCGCACCCAAACAGAAAACCCAACATAAGGCAGCAATACTGGAAAGCCTGTTGCTTCCTTTGTTCTGTCCTTAGGGTTTTGGAAACAAATTTGCCTAATTTCAAACAATGAGCAGCCGTGTAGAGCAAGCAGCTTTCTCTAGCACAAGCCCCTTTGCAAAATACTGTCGCCCAGTTGCCCGATATGGGTTTTACGAGCAAAGCACAAATAAAATACAGTTGTTGAATCCTCAATTTCTATTTCACAGAGTGTGTCTCACCCACATGCTTTTTAAGAACATGCAGTTTTACAGAATCGATGCTGAGAATTTATTCTCACAAACCCTCCTGTCTAAATTACAGCACCAAGTTTTTGAAACTTTTCTTCAGAGGACGCGTATCTGTAAGAAGTTTCATGAGTTCAGCATCTGTCCTTTACATCACATGAAATTATGGAGGAAAATCATGCAAGAAACAATGACTCAAGAACCGTTGCTTTGAATTTAAAACTTAGAATACTGGATTCAGGCAAGAGAAAGTCAAATTTTGGACAGAAATGACAGACACCCTGAAGAAGCCAAAAGAAATGAGTCTTACACGTGGAATTACAAAAGCACGCATTTCAAATTTTAATCTGAAATGCCTGAAGACAAAACCAACTGAGGTGCTTCCACACAGGACAGAGTAGCCCCCAAAATATTGAATAAAAAATACGGAATAGGACAGACGTGCTATGCGCTATTTGAAACAGAACACCCAAAGGTTTATCCTGAGGTGAACACAGTCCAGTATGACAGTACAGCATACGACTTCCACAGTTGGTGCCTGCTAATCTTATTTCTGGCCTCTCAGGGTGGTAGAGGCCCATAATTGCAGTGTGGAACAGGAGCTGGTTCTGGAGAAAATGCAGATACTGAACAATACAAGGAGCTGGGATACTAACACACAGAAGCTGAGAGTATTTCTGTATATTCTCTCCTCTGATACTACGACCCAATCCAGGTTAGCTTGCGCAGTACAAAGGCTAGATTTGATTTCCTTTCATGTTTCCTAACCGAACCATTTTCTTCACTACAGCTGAGCAGTTTGACGGCAGATCCTCAAGGACCTCGCTTGCAGAGAAGTGCCCAGCAAAGGTGTACAAGGTCTCAAACTGGTATGACCCCGGCCAGGGTTCTGTACTATAACCCCGAAACAAAGAAAATGAAAAAGATTTCTCATTCATATACTGTTTCCACTTAAATCCAACACCGCAAGCGAAGTCGCCTCCTAAAGTCAGCAGGTATGTGACACTCAACCAACTCATCCCTTCGGCACGCGCGGGCTCCGAACACCACGCTCAGAGAGGAAGATGTCCCTGGTGACAAGCCCAACGGCATCGCAGCCTAAGCCCCAAACGAGAGACAGGGCACTTGCTGCAGCAAGTCTTGAGATTTTGCATGAAGTCTTACAGGTTTTTGGTTAACAAGACATCTGCCCATTTCCATGAGCTTTCAACCTCAATTACACAGTAGCCCGGCACCTAGGAAATACACTTTAGGGTGACACTCTCCTGGGATCCACCTGTAGCCGTTGCAGCCTTTAATGGACCCCAAGCTACTGTGAACTCATCTCTGTAAAATGTTGCTGCTCTACTTTTAAAATCAGGCAATACAGAAGTGACCTACCACTAGAAGTCATGTTTTAATGCTGTTCCACAGATTCTACGCATACAATGCTGAAATCCTATCTTAGTCAGTCAAACCATAAACCAATTTGTCAAAAATAGCAGAGAGGATAGCAAAGCAACATCCAGTTAAAAACAAACACTCTGCAGTTAGAATACAGTTTTTGACCAATACCTGAAGTAACTTATAGATATCAGATCATGTCTGCTGATACAAACATACCTGTCATTCACACTAGGTTAGGAATATTTGCTTTAGAGATACCATCATTTTTATTAATTCGTTCTCACAACTGTGTCACTTTTTAATTCTTAATACTGAGAGAGAAAGCAAACACAACTGGCTTCAATTATATTTGCATCTCATAAAAAGATCAAACACGTAAGTTACAGGAATAAAAAGACAGGATGAATAAAGAACAGCTTACACACATTAAACAGACCCTTCACACAGATGGGTCAACTTTCAGCCTCTACCACAGCAAGACCAAAAGGGAAACACTGCAAACAGATTCTCAAACTGAGGAATTTTATCCCAGGAGATGACTGGATCCAATTACAGAAACATCTGATTAAAAATTCTTTTAAATCAAAAACACAGACATAGGCTTTCCCTAATGCAAAAGCAAAAGCCTCTTCCTTTGTACTGCTTAAGCAAGTTACAACACTACTGAAATCACACAGACAATTAGTAAAGCCACTTGTGATTAAGCGCTGTATCTGCACCTACAGTACTAACATGGTTGTTAGTCTAATCAGAGTCTAAACGCAGAAGGCAGAGAGCAGAATAAAACCAAGGCCTGAGAGACGCAATAATTTATTGTAGCTTTTAAACAATCTTGCCAAAATCTGCCAACAAGAAAAATTCAATTAGTTCCATTAATGGGCACCAGGCACTGAAACCCTAGAAATTTCTACATGAAAATGCCCCGAGTGACATAGTGCTCACATGGCTCTACGTCTGATCTCATTCTCTGTAGGGAGTCAGTACCATGCAAAACTTCAGTTGTACGAGCACCTGGCTCAAGGTGGGAGAGGGCTGTGCGTTCACAGAACGGTGACAGAAATCTGTCTTTAAACATGGATGTTGCACCTCCAGAATATGCCTCCGGGAGTAAGGAGGAAACCAGTAGAGCAAACCATAATACCTTCAAAGTCCGAAATCCGTGTACAGAGCATGAGAAAAACCAGAACCTGTTACTGAGTAGAACTAATAATTCACAACAGCGTGATCCAGAACATCCTGACCAACCCAGTTCAGGTCCAGGCCCTCGCTAAGTGACGAGAACATATCCAAACCGAGGTCCAGCAGCCAGCCAGGTCCAGCCAAGGATACCCACCTGAAAGTATGACAGTGACGTTCAGTGCAATGAACAACCCACAGAACAAGCCAACCCTGAATGTAGTCCAGGCTGGTACAGGCTGTGAACAAAGCAATGGTAGAATTAAGGGGTGGTAAATAGGTTATCAGCAAAGTCAAATTAATTTGCAGAGTAAATTTAAAATCAGGGATACAATGTCCTGATCTCTGATTGCACTCTTGCTCTTGAAGTGAGCCATTTTAAACTGAAAATGCTGCATAATATTCTTGCCTATGTTGTTGCTGTGTTGAAACAGAGCTTGGGCATCTCAATGCCCTTTGAAAAATATTGCCGACCACACAAACACTAAGTATATGTTATTATTAGCACAAATTTCCTTTTACTATTTATCTCATCCCTTCATTACCTTGTCTGCATGCATTAGGCATAGTAAGCAAGCTACTTCCAAATCTTCCGGAACTAAAGCAGATTATGGTTTAGTGGCGGACTTGGCAGTGCTGGGTTAACGGTTGGACTTGATGATCTTAAAGGTTTTTTCCAACCTAAACGATTCTATGATTCTCGACCATGCCTCCGTCACAATTTGTGAAGCATGGTTACGGGAGCATCCAATTATTTCCACTACTTTGTTGAGATGTTGAATCTAATTTGGCACCTTGACAAGTTGGAGAAGCAGCTTTGCTACACAACTCCATCTCTCACCTGAGCTGCTCCTAAGGGTGGAACACGCAAACGTTTCATAGCTTTCTGTCTGTCTCCATCTTCTAACTCGTTGGTCACCACTTCCTAAGGAGATAAAGATACACATCACAGAAGTTCATTCTAATAATAAGCACACAGTACTGCATTAAAACAAAAAATAACAGTTGATTTCCCAGTTACATTTGAGCCCTGGCCCAATATTCTTTTAACACACGGTAACAAAGATGTGAAAAACTCACCATGCTGCATCAAGTTATTACACAAGACAAGCTAACACTGCACTAGGTTTTCAGAGTGAAAAGTTACCAGCTGAAGAAAACATACCCAAACTTATGTAAGCAGTGCCAGAAATCAGTGGCATTTCAAAATCAATTAATAGCTGTCTTGGTGGTGAGTACAAGCAAAACATTATAGGAATCAGTAGTGAACAAGAAAACAAGAAACTGTTTTCTAGTTAGAAGAGGAGCAGTGCCCAGACTAGCATCTTTACCTCTGTTTCGGAGATAAGCTGGTTGATCTTTTTGCAGGTGTAGAAGGGTGCCACCTCCACCTCGGCCACCCGCCATTCTGCCCCCCGTGCCGTCTCCAGGTTCTTGTCATGCTTCTTTAAGATCTTGCGGAAGCCGGTGAAGTTCAGGTTCTGCAGAGGAGGGAAAACAGTTGACGGCTTTTAACCTCAGTCACCTCCCAAGAAAGTGAAATGCTTATATTTCCAGCACTAGCAAAAAAGGAATAGTTAATAAGAAAAATCAAAATTATTGCATCTATTGTCAGGAAGTTTTTGAGTTATTACGTTATTAGAAGCAATACCTATCCCTTGCAAATAACAAAAAAAATATGAGACTCAAGGGCATAAAAAGAGGCAAACTTATTTGCAGGGAACTACCTAAACCTCATATTCCCCGAAAAGCCAAATCACTGCCACTTTCCTCCTTAATGGACGAAGCAACGACATTCCTGATGAAACCTCACTGAAGATGAAGGACCTTTGGACTTACTCAAAACTTGTATGCTTAAAGTTATTTCAAGGCATATTCCCTCTGTCTAGATACGTCTTACCGCATATGTCCCAGGTACTGGGACGTCCATCCCAACTGGTCTCTGCATTAGCAGTAGTTGTAATGAGCTCCTAACAAAAATATAAAGCTGCAGAAGAACTATGTTTTGTCCCAACTCCCACAGTCATTGATTGCCAATCCTTCAAGACGTTTTCCCTTCTGAAACGAGGCTACCGATTTCCAGTTTCTTTAAACTTTACGTTGGTTTCAAATCAAGTTCTCCAGCTAAGCGCATTATAGAAGGGAAATCCTTGTACAACAGAAGACTTGTGAAAGTTTTAAATGCTGCAGATTAAATCCAGACAAGGGCATCCCCATAACAGCATCCTTTTCCACAGCGTACGTTGCACGACAACTGCAAAAACAGTTTAGGCTTGCAGACGTGGGAGATATAACACTCTAGTCTGTCGAGATAAGCGCACAGTGCTGCATCAAGACACAAAATAACGGTTGACTTCCAAGTTATATATGAGCCCTGACCCAATGCTCTTCTAATGCACAGTAACTAAGACAGGCAAAACTCATCACACTGCAGGCAACTGCTGTGACAAGATGCATCTGAAATCCTGCAGTTCATTATACAGAAAATGCCACCCAAAAGACTCAATGTTTCATTCGAGCACTGGCAAGAACGGAGACAGACCACGGCAAGATTCCCTTCTAAAAAAGCTTAGGAAGTAGCTTGGAAAGAAAAACCAGAGAAAACGGTTAAGTCCAGTGCCCTGGGGAGAGGCACCAGCTACTCACTGAAATTATTTTCAATCTAATTATGCTTAGAGTGATTTAATACCAGACCCCCACCATTTAGGTGGGGAAATGAGGCTAGGGAGACAGGAGCAGGAAGCCAATGCATTAACGATCTGCATTATTGCAGACAAGAGACTCTAATTACTTTCTATTGGAAAAGCCAGCATTCCACCCCGGGGAGAGCAGATGACTATTTCAGAAATTTGAAATTAAAAAGATGCAATGAAATGATGATACCGGTCAGAGATTTTTCTGTAGTCTGAACTAACATTATTTTACGCGCCATGTGTGCAATCACAGCCCAACTCTGGTGTGCCTGGGCCGGTCGGGGCATGGCTACATCAGGCACCCTAGAACCTCTCCAGCGGCGTTTCATCCTTTGGCTGCAAAAATTCTGCAACCTCAAAGTGCAGGATAAAAACACTGTTGGTTACCGTGGTACTTCTGACAAGGAACATGCAGTGATGGAACAGTGAAACAGAACAGTCAAACATCATTTACACAGTCAGGCGTTCTGCTATTCTTGCTATTCGTGATGCTTTGATTTGGCAAGGGGCTTTCTGCAAGCCTGCCTTCCATTTCTGCTGGATACTAACCAAATCCATTGAAGTGAATCAATTAATGGTATGTTTTGTCACTAAAAGTGAAAAAAAACCCCGAACACAACCAGTGCAATTTACTCAATAATATAACACAAGACCAAGTAGAATCAAACGGTGGACTCAAAAACCTTTGCTCATGTACAAGCGTATTAGGAAAGGCACCAGCAAGGCAAATGCACAGCAGTTTAATAAGACTGATTCAGCCACCGTTATCTGCCCAATGAATGCACTATATTATATACAGTATATGTAAGTAAATACTATATACTTAATTTCTCAAGATTTGTTCGTTCTAAAACGCAGTATTTCAAAAAAATGGATCTATTTATGTATGTACACACTCTAGAATGATATATTACTCCTAACAATAAATTAATTTTATCAGAAGTTTAATCATTGGTCAGTTATACAAGTAACAGCTACCCTGGAGACAAGTTACAGTTTCACTTGATATTTGGTCGGCGTACATTACGAATGAACGCATGCAACTCTTGCCCTTGCTTCAGTCTGAACAGACTGAGGACTTTGCTTCACGTGGATTTTTCTTTCTTAGTAACTCAACTCAAGACCTCAGCATTTCATCAAAGCCATGGTTTGATACGTATAATGCCGCTGTTGACTTCACGTTACCTCCTACATGAAGGCCTCACCTATGTCATCTTCCTGCCAGATTCTTGTTCTTCCTCTCCAAAACTGCAAAAGCTTGGATATTCCTAGTTCTTATATGCTGAGCTCAAAAGTGATTAAGAGTAGTATTCTGGGATTTTGTTTTATGTCTGTTCTAGTACTTGTATTCCTTGTCCTCAACTTCAAGACCAATTTAAACTAATGTTTCTCATTCTCTCTTTGAAGATATGTTGTAGAAAGAAGCTCAGCTCCTTTTGGAAACTGGGAAAGCTATCAAATCCAGAATGGGGTTTACCTCACTATTTAGTATACATACAGTGGACCTGGACTCATATCTAAGTGTGCAAGATGCCTTTCTTCATTGAAGAATAGCAGGAAAAATTTTTCCAAAGGAATGACCTATGTCATCTTCTATTTAAACTCTTCATCAAGCCTCAGAAGTGATTTTTTGTAACCAGAGGGGGGTTTTTGTTTGTTTGTTTTAAAAAGTGAAGAAATCACACCAGGTAATACTGCTTCACTCCATTCCTGAAAAGCTACAGATACTATACTTTTCCCAGGATTTTGAACTAGAAACTATCTCTAGTAGTTAAAGGACTTTATTGAGAAACTCATAAATAGTTTCTGGACATATGCTCAAAGACATAACATCCCTTTAGGAGAGGTACGAACATTGAGAATTTTGGAAGAATTAAGTTTTGTCCATACTGCAGAGTGGTACTAATTCTTATGGTGAATTTTGTTTAGTAATATTCTCCAGTACAACACTGGTAAAGATCTAAATACAGGTGTAGTGAATTTAAGTTCAAACATTCTTACTTAACAAGCTAAAAACCCTCACAGTAAGATACTTAAAAGCATTTCAGAGTATTTAACACCAAAAGCTCAACAAAAAAGATCAGTTTCAGATTTTTTGTTTCAAGATTTTTGGAACAAAATCAGCATCTGCAATATTTACCATGTCTTTTCATGCCAGAAATCCAAATAGAACTAAAGATTTTTTTCATACTTGAAGGCAAACGAGCCTTAACCCTACAGAATTAAAAACATTTTTTTTAAATGGATGTTTTAACAAGAAATTCTGATATACCAAGGTCACACGGTAACGCCAAGAGGAAACAGTACTTTAGCATTTCAAGTTTCATCACAAATATTAGATAAAAGAACTTCTTCCCCAACTTGCCAGCTCCAGCCCTGCACAGAACAACACACTACAGGAGAAGGAGGTCCTGATGTGACTTTGTGTTCTGGCCATGCCTGGGCCAAGGGTGCTGGGGTCAGGCAGCCCAGAAAAGGAAGGAGGAAGGTCAGCTTAGCTTTTCTAGCTCAACAAAAAGCAACAAGACATATGCTGCTAGCTGTTAGGCAGCTGCCTTTTCTTTAAAAATGTATAGGGACCTCCCTCAAAAAAAAAAAGAAATTAAAAAATGGCTTGAATGAGGCAATTCAAGGATACACAAAGCAGAGACATGTACACACAGGGCTTTGTAGAACCACCTCTTTTTGCAGGTACCTGATAGTTCTGTAGTAAGATGAGGCTGAGGTAGAGCTCGCTGAAGGCCAATTTCAGATCTTTGATATTCCTATGCTGGACACGCTCTTCGTGGGACAGGTGGAAGACCGGCTTTCTGCGCCGCTGCAGCGTGGAAGCCCCACTGGCTTCTTTCTGTGCATCCAAAGTTGACTGTAACTCAGTCCGAAGAGTAGTAAACCGGCGTTGAGCTTCTGCAAGCTTTTCTGTTAGCAAGGGAAGGGAAAAGTCAGATGAGAGGATAGCAACTTGCCTACCGAGCCCATAAAGAGCAGTACACCTTTTCCTCAAATCACATGCCTGTAGGAGAAAAGCACTGCACTGAATAGCTTACTGCATGGCCTTCCGCCCCTAAGCATTAAATTCAACAGCTCTTTTTTATGAAGCTCCTTCTCGTTAGAGGTTTTAGCGCACTCCTACGTAAAACACACACATTCTCCAAAAAAAAGTCATCATGTCAGACAGGTCTTAATTAATATAGTCAAAACCAAGGGCCTGTCCCTTCAGCGCAGACTAAAGCGGCATCAGACGTGAACTCAGACCTCTTGACTTCCACCCCAGATCTGACTTCCGGAGGACGCTTGTCCCAGTACCCTACGAATAGCTGTTGCGGCTGCAAGAAGCCCAACCTGCGCGGCCACTGCCTGTACCTTGGGGCTAGGAGCCAGCCCAGGGACCCGGCAGGGTCCGGCCCCCCCACGCCGGCAGAGCCGTAGCTGGAGGCAGCCCGGCAGATGGGGGCTCATCCAAATACCAAAGCGACCACGCGTCTACTCCGAGTGCAAGGGGAAGCTGCTCGCCTTTCTCAAATAAAGCAAACGCACAAAAAGCATCAGAACAAAAACCCAACTGTTAGGCAACATTATGAAACTTGACAGCAAGCAAAGCACTTCTCAGATCTGTGCACCCAGTGCTGACTACCTGTTTACTATCTTTTTACATGACGGTTACGAAATCAAAGAGGAAAAAACACAACCACACTTCAAAGGGGACGCTGAATTTTGTTGCTCAGAGCGCAACGCAACCCCTCCGCCGAGCTCCTGGTGACAAACGCAGCTTCTGCTTTGATCAGGAGCTACGCCGCTACTTGCTGCTGTACATGATCCGCTGTAATAATTTATCCCTCTTTTCTTCAATTTAGGCTCACGCAGGTTAGAAGCATCGTCTCATTATTTACTGATTAAAGGGACAGTCAGCCTGAACTGAAATATCATTTTGATGTGTTTTCAGGACAAGTCAGTCTCTCTTCCTCACATCTCAAGTATGAAAAAGGTGTTTCCTTTACACATGCCGCTTGATGCGCTTTCAGAAAATAATCTTTTTTGGCTAAATAACAATCTTTTAACGCTAAAAACAGCATAACTGACACCATTATCTCTCTCTCTGTTCTGTACAACTAGTTCCTTCCAGGCTTTTTTCCCCGCTACGCTTCAGTCACAGCTTTGGCATCTCTGTTGATAAGCTCCATCGCAGACCCCGGGCGCTGGCCTGGAAGATGCCGAGCAGGTTCGCGGTGTCGGAGCAGAGTGCTGGGAGCTGGAGCCACCTCCGCCCGGCGGGACACACACCACCGCACCAGAAACCACGGAGCCCCAAGGTCCCACCACGACCCAAAGCTCTGCCCGACACTCTCCTGGCTGTCAATTTAATTCTCTTCGTTAGTAGCTTACATAACAACTTCATGGTAATTCACAATCGCTCCCCCGCTAGAAGTAATATTTACTCTTATGGGAGCAATTCTGACCTTTTCCTCAGTCTTACTCAACTCTGATTAATTTTAAGAGTAAAACTCCTCTGTAAATAATTTTGCAGTGCTCTGCATAAGATATTTTCCAGAAGGAGAATGCCTTTCTGAACAGAAAATGGGGATCAATATAGAAAAATCAAGTACGGAAGAGCCTGCAACTCTCCATAAATAAAGTTCATAACCAAGAAAGTTAAGTAAGAGGTTTTAAAACAACAGGAAAGACAACTCCTCTCTGACAACTTCTACAGCTGCAAGGACTCCGCCGAACAGAAGCAACGCAGCACACAGTGAGAAGTGTCCAAATTATTAAATATGGAGGTGTTTAAAATTACATCTCTCAATTGAAAGCCCTGTTCCATTGTCCCTACGTCCAGAAAAATCTTAAAATCCATCAGCCTAATAACACAACGTTTAAAGACAAGACAATGCTTTGAAATAATTCTAAACCTGCTGCTGCAATTTCCCTGTTTGCAAAGCAGCATCCATAAAAAAGCATCATGTCCAAACACAAGCATTCTTCTTAATTATGCACCGCTGAAAAGAGTCGTGTGCTATCTTCTATACAGCCCCCTCCACCCATAGGGGATGACCGCAGCCCCCTGAGGATGAGGCTTCAAAGGCAACTGAACCAGCCCAATAAAGACCTGCCACTCCTGAGAAACAGCAGCCCTGCCACCTCCTCCCTCCCACTGACTCCAGTAATCTGGTCTATAAATCGTTTCATCTTGTTAAGGTACGATTTTATCATCAAGATTCATTGCAGAAGCAAAATAAGACAAAACGTGTGCTGCTATTCTTAAAATCTGCCAGGGAAATGGCAAAACGGAGAGGAAATTAATTTCTCAGTTTGCAACATACTCCAAAATATTTGAAAAGACATCCACCACTATCACTAATTTAGCACTCGGAAAAGTGACTTTTAAAAAAATATGCCACTCAAAGGAGTTGGAAAAAAGCAGCACACACTTAGAAACTGGAACCACTCTTGTGTTGCAGCATTTTGTGTGGTCTGATGCCCACTGAGCCCTCAGTTCAAGTGTACTCTCGCAGCAAAGACTAAGGAAAAAAATCGAAAACCAACAGAGGTAGACCTCAACAAAAGTGCTTGCAATAAAGAAGCACCTTTGCCCAAAAAATCCTTCTAGATCTTGACTAAAAACCACTGTCTGAAGTTATCACCTCAACTGTGCAATTCCAAGTTGTTTAACTTGACTCTGTTTTCGAAGTTTAAAGAAAAGTTCACATGTAAGGATCGGGGGGGGGGGGGGGAACCCGCCCATCACACCAAGGAGCTAGTAAAATTTTCTCCCAAATTCCAGTTTCCATGGTCGTGGTTGTGATCAAAACCTGCTTCACCAGACAGGAGGTAACGGAAGAGTGCATACCTGCTCGCAGCTACCTGGCTCAGGGCTCTGGGCATTTCAGGCAGGCTCTTTTAGCACTCTTTCCTTTCCCTGCTTGTACAGATCATGTTCAATATTTTGCTTACCAAGTTAAAGCCTTCCTACAAACAATAAAGCCAGCTCCTGAATTAACCACAAAAATGTCAGTAGCTAAACAGTAGCCCAAGCAGCTCCTGATGATGCTAATTTAAAATATAACAAACTTCCCCTCTAGAAAATCCCCAACACAAACCAAAACTGGCCACAAATAAAACCGTAGCACTTGAACAGGCATTCCTCCACTGGAACCATCTGGAAATTTTTTCTTTCAATCGAGTATAGATTTTCTTGAGCGTAGTCCAAATAATCACAAACTGTTTATCGAGTCAGATTTAGTTAATGGCAGTTCTCCTTCCTACCGAGCCGGGGTAACGGTCTGGGGAATTAAGGCTGCGTTTGATGAGAGCTGACAATCTGAGCAACGCAGCGAAAGGCGAAGGCATTTTGCGGCAGGGGCTCCAGCCCCGAGGGGTCGGGGCTGTCCCTGCTGTGGCAATCCCTGGCAAGGCTCACTGAGGATCCCTCAGCGCAGGGGAAGACGATGAGGAAATGAAGCGGAGATCAATAGAAAGCTCAGCCTTCTTGAAAATGGACTATATTTATTGTCGTAAAGACAAGCGTGTAACAAGCCGTATAATAAGCCTATAGTAAATAGGATGTACCGGGTCAGAACCCAAGCCAACACACGCCCGGAGTTGCAACAGGGTCCGACGTTGCACATTTCTGACATGATCAAGAAAAGGAACCACAGATGGAAGATTTCTTGATGTGGCTTAATGTTAATAACCCTAATAAAGGGTTTCCATACTATTAAAGTCACGTCACTTCTGCAAACAAAAGACTTATTTTAATCTTATCACAAGAGATTTTCAAATTACATGTATTGTCTCCTATAACTTTTTGAAATGACAGCAAGCTGAAAAAACCCTACCCTGTATTATTAATGCCATTTTAAACAATGCTGGAAGGGGCGCGTATATGTGGGTGCACGTGTGCTAGCAGGTCCTCATTAGGGAAAATTATAATCTGTATTGTGCATCTAAATTGACAGAACTTCCTCCATAGAGTCTAGCTCGTAGTACACAAGATCTGACATAACTAGAAAAGTAAGACAAATTTCTGAGCATAAAAGCCTTACCTCAGACCTGGGAGAGAAACAGAAGATCTCACAGGGCCACAACACAGAACAAGCGTTCTGAGTCAGGTTACGTACGAATTGCGCCTAGAAAAATGCCTATAAAGTGTAAAACCCAGCTGGCCTGATAAAACATATCACTTCTACCTACGAACTGCCCCTTGTCCTGACACCCACTGTGGCCACAGCAAAACACCGCTGGTCCAGAGAGCCAGGAGAGCTGGCCCAGCCAGCCCAAAAGAGTGCTACTTCCCCAGACGGCTGCTGAAGAGGGGCGAGCCGTGGGGCCCGGTTACTGCAGCTATCATGCTTTTAGTTATTCTCGTGCTCACAACCCAGATTCTGCTAGCAATAAAGTCATCGCCTGAGGGTTATTAAAACATTTTGCCCAATTCAACTTTGTCTTTGTAACCAGATTAAAACCAGAAATAGAAAAGGCTACCATATTGTGCGGCACAAGCCCCTGTATAGCACCAAGTTAATAAATCAACATGTTAAGAGAAAGTATAGCAGAAGTCAACGCATCATTGTATCCATATTTAAACACTTTTCCAGTTGAAAACCCATTTTAAACCTTACCAGAAGAGGCTGAAAACCATCTGAAGTGTAATGGTGGGTGGAACTGGAACACACAATTGCTAACCCTTTTGTAGCGATATTACAGGGTGAATTTCCGATTATCCCATTCTAAAGTTTATTTTCAAAACACAGGGTGGGAAAGCAAACTTTCTCAGGGAAAACAAACAATAGCACTTTGAAATATGACCCCTAGGAATCCCTACTCTTACCACCATTACATTTTTAGTCAATTTACTAAACAGGATTTTATACACAGCTAGTGACAAATTGCTACTGGCTGATTTATTTCAGAAAGTTGCAAGAGTTTAAGTGAGAGTTAAGTGTTTAAAAACTTGTTGGACACATCAAGATGGTCAAGTTACCACACACAGGCAAGTCCATGATAGCTAGTCCTGCACAAGCTCAGGAAACACCAGCTAGGGAGCTTAGCACGCCTAAAACACGCACAGGAGACTGTCACCATGGATAAGCTGAGAAACTGTGCCCTATATGTAAGCTACCACTTAAGTTTAAGAGCATCTTCATAAAGTTCAGTAGGATGCTATTGCAAAGCAAGGAAATCACCTGTCCTCCATTCAAATACCATGGTTTAGCTCCACATGTGTGATTAAACCAGAGCAGTTTCCCATATAAACTTGCCCTATAATTACCTGATGGTAGACCTGCATGACCACTGTGGTCATTCTGAAAGTTTGGGAGCTTCAGACTCTTTCTGTGTTGCTGTATTTTCCACAAATATACACAAATAAGCACATTACCTGAATAGAAGATGTTGATTTTGGCAAGTTCTTTCTCACAGGTCTGGAAGAACTTCTCTTCAAATGTGGCAAAACACCTTTTCACCGTGTCCTCATCTGTGTCTAGAAAACAAAATAGAAAAAAACCAGTTGTAACAGAAGAACGTAGGAACAATTTTCTAAGTGGCTGCCACAGAACTATTTCTTCAGAGTAAATCCACCTTCTTCGCCATGCAGAGGAAGAACAACAACTCGGTCCTCCAAGCTCTGAAGGAACAACATATTTGGCTGTAAAAGGAATTGCGCCATGACAGAGAAGGAAAAACCCGTGTGAGTAGAACTGCACCTTGACCAAAGTTCCCATCATCTTTTTTTGATCCTTCAAGTGCTAGTGCAGATCTCACATGCTTCATTTCCACTTCCTAACCCAGCTTGTGTGACCGTGCCTGTAGGGCTATCCTGGATCAAGATGGCTCTTTATACCTACAGGAATCTTTTTTAAAAGGCGTCTCACCTACCATCAGAAAGTCACCCACCCTAAAGCTGGCACCAGTGGAAAGGGAAGACCGTGCCCCACGCCCACGCTGCTGCCTCCAGCATCCTGAAGCCACCTCTCTGCTGCCAGGTCAACCCAGCACAAACCCAGAGCCACTGCAGGGCTCCGTGCGGTGAGCCAGAGCCAGGACAGTGTTCATCCCAGATTAGCAGAGAATTGTATTTAGAAGGAAAGCGCCAAGCTTTTAACTGAAGGCTTCATTTGACCTTCCAGGAGGACCCACCGGCTTCAGCCATCATTCCCACCTTCTCACCACTATAATCCTCCAAGCACAAGCGTAGCACCACAGCAAACTAAAATCCGCCCCGCGAGGAAATCCGAAACGGTGTGGAAACTACCTTCTTCCTTCCTGGAAAATAAAAACTCTCTCTCTCATCAAGCAAAGTTTAAAGGCAGAGGCCTAAATTATGGTGACTGCGATCAGATTCGCACTTCTCCCTCGCTGCGCTGGGACTGTTTTAACTCTTTTGGAAGAGCTAAGTACAATTCAGTAATTCCAGTCAAATTTTGTAATTACAGCAGCAATTTGGTCACTTTGTTGTTATAAGGAATATAGCGCAGCATCTCCAGAAGTGCAGAATTTCAAAGACAGAATCAATTTCCTAATAATTAAGAAATGAGTTTAATGAGTAAAAGTTAAAGATTCCACACTATAATTACAAATTTTAGCACTGTCAATCATCTGCCCCAAATGCTGAAATAAAGCAGACTTCACACACCCCCAAAACTACAGTTTCTGAATTCTCATGAAGTCTTACAGACTAAAAAAGGTTAGGATTACTACAAAGAGGAAAAATTAAAATTTTATTATGGCTTGACAAGGTCAAGAAATAGATTTTTAAACACATGTTATTAAATTGAGATGATGAGTGTCTACAGAAAAGTTTCACCCACTAGTTATACATTCTGGACTGTCATAACAAAAACAGTCCTTTTTCTTTTAGCATTAATTTCTAGGTTAAAACAACCTCAAAGGCGTATTAATATATCTTGAATATAAACTTGTAACATTTAGAATTTCCTGATTTTTATGTTTGTGGCACTGATATTAAACACTATAAACCTACAGATACTATATGAATGTTTTTGGAGGGGGTATAGAAAGAGTAAATAACACAAAGCAAGTCTGCAGGGACAACGTTGGAAGAAATCTGCCTTCTTTTGAAGTTTGACGATGCTTTAAAGAGTAAAACAGAGGAAAAAAAAATAAAAACGTAGTCCTGCACAGATGACTGGTATTTACAACTCCACCATCCAAGGGCTTGTAGAAAAGAATTCGCAAGGACTCCAAAGGCTGTTCCAAACTCCAAGTTTTGGATCCCGGGGTCCCTTCATCATCTGACGATTATTCTTGCGGATCCGTGGCTGCTCCCAAGGGCGCAGGCTCCCTCCCCTCATGCAAACAAGCCCTGAAATGAGAAGGCTCGGGCTCCTCTTCGCTGCAGCAAAGCTGCAGCAGCCCCGAGGTGTCACTACACCCCTGCTCGAGGTCACCGGCCCGGCGCCGGCTTTGCAGAAGGCAACGTCGCCGCCGCCCCTGCTCGGCTTGGTGCCTCACCACAGATGCCTCTTTGCCGGCAGCCTCGAACACCAGAAGGACAGAAAATAACTCTTGCTTTGGGGCTGGTAATTTCTAACAGCGGAGTCACAGCAGTTGCAACATCCCACCCCGGGGCCCCACCAGCAAGGCCAATCTGAATTTGCCCGCAAGAGCCCTAATCCTCAACACAACGGCCGCGAGCGCGGGCGGACAAAACGCGAACGGGCGGGTGAAGCAACAGAAATTATGATGTGATACTTAATATGCAGAGATTTTATTCATTAGCTGCCTGGAACCTTTCAGATAACAATAATCAGGCAGTATCAAAACAGAGCTGACTCTTAAGGGAGGACCTGAGGGGCAAATTCTTCAGCCCAAAGGGTTTACTCATCTCTAGCAGAAGAGCTTCACCTTACAGACGCTTTCTGACATGGGGTAACCATCCTCTCCTGCCTTAAAAAGAAGCCACGTGGAAATAAAAGCACAGAGGTTCACTGCTTTCCTGCTTCGGAAACACCGAATGACTTCTATCATCACTTGTTTCTAGGTTTCAGTAAGTTCACAAGGTAAAAGTAAAAGCAAGGAAGTTTTTAAACTTTAGTCACTGGAACTATCCAAGAAAAAAAAAAAAAATCGCATCAGGCAGTGGAGTATACTTTTCGTCCACAAAGTCAAGAGTGAATATTTCTACGCAATCGAAATACCACCTTTTAAGATAGCAAAAAGGTCAGCAAAGCAACACAGCGTTGGACTAGCATAATCAATGCCAAATAAATTAATAAATATCTTGTTTTTTACATCACTGACCACTTCAGAAAATGATAAATAAGTGTGTTAAACTCTTTGACTATACCTGAAGTTCAGAAGAAGGAAATGAGCTCTAAAACACAAGCAAACCACTACTGGAAGACCTTCCAAAAACCTTGAGATTAGGAATTCAGGTCTCTCTCTCAACCTCAAAACATGGCTGACTCAAAGGAAAGGAAGTTCTATATAAACTATTTAAAATCCTTCTCCAAATGTCCAACACCTTCTTAGAAAAGACATTTTACAGACCACGGTGGATGCCAGCTTAAAAAAAAAAACAAAAAACAAAAAACAAAAACCCAGGATTCTCTGTGAAGAAAAGGTTTCCCTTTGGTCCTGTTCCCACTGCAGTTCAGTCACTTAGCTGCAATAATAGACAAGGGCTGCCGAGGCTATTGCCTTTATTTATTTATTTTCCCCCCAAGGTTAGGGCAGGACAACGGTTTTTGCCATGAGAAAAATCACAGTGCCAGAAACCGGCCTTGGATTCAGAAGCTCCAGGACAACAGAAGTTGTTTTTAAAAGGCATCCAGCTATTGCTGCCAAGAAGAGCCAGCAGTAACCTTCCCTTTGTTCTTTTTTTCTATAGCCCTAATACTCCATTTACCCTAAGCTCCACGAAGTTGCCACGAACAAGGTTGCCAAGCGGATAGTCTGATCAATATTGCAGCTTCCCGACCTCATCTTCCCATGCAATCACCTGCTGTGAATAAAAAAAAACACAGTAAGCCTGAAAGGCTCTTGCTTTTTCCCTTGCAAAAGCCAAGCGGTAAAGCAGCAGCGACCTGGATGTACTCCCCTCTCGCCACGCTTTCTAGTTTGTGGAACGTTCAGACACCGGCACACCTAAAATAGGACCTGAAGTTGAAAAATTAACCTGCAAGTTACATTCCTGCACCATTCCAAGCACTCGTTTCTCAGTGCATCTGTCAACTGTTCGCTTAATTTCTCATTTTCTGCAGCTGCAGTATATGAAGAAATGATCAGCATCCCGGGTGGCTCTGCTTACTCGCTTCCATGCAAGAAAACAGACGGTGAAAGTTTTCTTTGTTAGAGCAGTGCCCTCTAAAAGTAATCATTAAAAAAATAGTCCTTCAGTCTTTATCATGCTGAATTTTAAGGGACATTTAATTAAAAAAAGATTAATTAGGTTTGCTATGAGATCAGCACAGGTCTAGTTCTCTGAATTGCCTTCTGTTTGCCACAACGCTCATGAGTAAGGTTATTTCAACACTTCAGCGAGAGAGGAGGCAATTTTATTTATTACAAGGACTCTGCCTTCTATTCAACACACAAAAGAAAAGTCAAACTCAACATTGGCATTAAACACACCAAATCATACTGAGCAGGTGAGCACGAGTTCAACATCAGCACCACTTTGAATACACTAAACTTTTAATGTTTTCCATAGCCTGTCCTTGGCCTCTCGGTAACTAAAAGCCCTGTACACAGGGCTCAAACAGGTCTACAACAACAGAACTGTGTGCTGAAAAATTAACAAGGTTTAAAAGACAGTTTTCTTGTTCCCAGGCCTATGAAGACGGTAACTGCTTATACTTCTAGGCTCAGTGGCACATTAGGAAAAAAAGAAGAAAGCCCACTATCATTACCGCGCTCAGAATTTTAAAAAAGTTGGTGTCTGTAATGAAAACAGGGATCTGCCCCGAACCCCCCCCATCCGCTTTGTCCATCTACTCAACCATCACAATTCTCCAATTCCCATGACAGTTCTACAGCACCAAGATCGTACAGTTTCACAGTCTTTTACACAGTACGTGGAAAAATGTTACAGCTAAAAATCAAACTGTGTAGTTCATAAATGCAAGGATGAAGATTACCTTTACGCCCCTAATGAATCATCCTCATGTTTATTGGGGTATTTTCCCAAAGAAAAGGTTCTTCCTTGAGGCCACTCCCTTCCTCACAAGAGAAAGCTACGCTTGGGTCAGCTGCAAATTGTATCACTCACTGAAAGTTTCCAATAAATTAATTACTTACTATGTATTTTCACGTCCAATCCTGTGGCAAATAAAATTTTGTATGAGAAAAATTTTAAGTGCTTAAAGTACAGGTATAGAAATTTCTTCCTAAGACATATTCTTGCTATAGGAAGAGGAAGGAAGCCAACTCTGCTTGCAAATAAGGAACGCTTGCATTCATATTACTCCACCTTAACTTCCAAGTTGCAAATTGTACATACACGTCTAATGGTGTGCATCTCTCTTGGAATTTATTCCATCAACAAAAAGTGGACCTCAATTTAAAATCAGGAAGAAGGAAGCTTCATGCACTAGTTAATATTTAAAAACAACAGAACACTAAGAAAACTCATAGCAGGCTATACCTACTTTTCTAAACCATTGGGGATGAGCTGGTCAGCTCTCCACTTAATGAATGCTTTAGCCCAAATTAGATTTGGTTATTAAATTATTTCCCTCAATCTAGTAATAAAAAATGACCACTCAGGTAGCAAATGAGGTTGGTACTGCCTGCACACGCAGTGTTTGTGTGGGCAGGGGAAGGAGGAGGCGAGAACTGCTGCAGGTCACCAACACAAGTTCTCTCAGGTTTTGGTTCACCATTTTTTTGTTTTTAACCATTAACCCAGAACAAATGGAATCTATTATGAAAGACCTTTTGAATTTACAATTTTCAGGTTGGGAAAAATTCTGCTTCCTGATTTTTAGCTTGTATCACTGAAATCTTACAAGGAAACCAGCCAGATTCTTGTAGACGATTTATTTAGCTGGAAAGAAGCAGCAGCGTCTACAACATGCCTACAAGCTAGATATCCAACCAAGTGTCTACTGTAAATTATTTATATTTCTGACTTTGTAAACATAGATTTTAAAGCAATGACAGCATCCTGGTATGAGCTTCAGGTGCAGAAAAAACAGGCAATGCAGTAGCCAGATGTGAGAAGACAGCTGTTGCCCAGCTGGTTGGCTATGAGCTTTGTAGCTCAAAGAGTGTCAGGTTTTGCAGTCTACAGGGTGGCTGCGCAGCTGTTCTACAGGTTCACTTCTTTAAACAACTATCTAGCAGTCATAAGAAGTCATCTCGCAAAGAAAGAAGGCGGCACTAGTCTTTGTCGGCTATTCCAGGGACGCCGGGAAGGCGAAAGCCGGATTGTCCCGGTACAAGCGCCTCTACGTGCGCATTACTGTGACGACAGCTCCGCAAAGCCATCTGTGCAATGATGCTTCAAAACTGACCTTTTTCAAATTCTCTTATTTCAGTGGGAAAAGATCGTAACCCTTCAGCAGATATGTAAAAAACACGGCTAGTTTAACCCCCTGTGCCTGGAAGAGGATCGAAACGACTATCTTCCATGTGGCTGGGGTGGGGGGAGGCAAGAGGGGTGCAAAAAATCCAACTAGCTTGGCACAGCTTTGAAGCAGAGAAGACCCCAAGGCTCTGTAAGCTTACATCTCAGCTGTCCCTCATTTTGCTGGTTATAACCCTACAAACTGTTATAATTGACCATTACAAGGTTGTTGTCTGAATTTGCAAACTGCCAGCGCCGTCTCAGCTTTGGGATTATACCTCCATCCGCCCTCCGTCCTTATACATGACCACGTGACAGAAAAGCAGCACAAATGCCTAATAATATTTCAAAACCTACCGTAAAAATATTGTTAATACAGTATGACAGAGCTGGATGCCAGGAGGTGTCATACAGTGACAGGACTCTCAATACCTGCCTTCCCCGGTTAAGAACAATCTTTAAATTCTTACTCTTTTCATGAAGGAAAGTAAAGATTCACTATGTGTTTTTGCAAAAGTTTCCCAATAAGCTAGACCAGAAATATTGTCACACACTTAAGAGTCAAGAAAAGACAAGAGCTAAGACTCCAGATGAAATTTCCCGTTGGCCATTACCAGCCTCCAGGACAAAGAATGGAGAAACCCAGGGCTGAGTTACTCAGTCGGTGCACACTAGAACCTGTCCAGACATAATGGTCCCGTACGCTCAGTTTGGGCAAGTAACCGGTGATGCAAGGGGAGATACCGCAGTTTTGTGGAATTAGCAGGATCACACCGGGACGATCCCTGGTTACGCAACACACTTGCACGATCCTCAAGCTACCGATCTGCTGCCTTGAGTTCTGGCTTTCATTTAAACAAGACAAGACAGCGGCAGTTACAGTTGCACAGAAAACCGTATCACAGTTTACACATTTGAGGTTAAGTAATGCAGAGATACTCCAGCCTCTTACGGAGAAGAGGCCTGAACTAGCCCGTATACCTCTGACAGATGCTACGTGAGACAAGAGTTCAGCGCTGCCATCCATTCCTCTGCAAAGAGAGATGTTCATTAGCCTTTAATTGGAGCAACATTGCATCCCAGATGGTATTTTTTCTCCCTCCTCGATGACAGGGCCACTAAAGTAAAAGATTAGCAGTATCTCCTCACATTTTTAAGATCCACTTAATGGACTTCAAGTAAATAAGCGCAGCTACATAACAGTCTGAAAAACCTTCTTTCTGCTAACTCACGTGGATGGAAATAAGGATACTTCCCTAAGTTGCCCAACTTGGTCCTTAACCCAAACAGGCAAGCACAAAACAAAAGGAGTCACAAGAGCACACAGCAGCACGGAAAACCAAGACCAGAACTGTTGATTTAAAATCAGGTGCTCAGAGTTCACATTGAAGTTTTTCCTTACATTCACCTACCCCACATTTCCCTTCAGCCTCACGAAACTCAATGAGTGCAGCAAACCCTCTGCTGGTATCAGTACAAGTGCCAGAGCTCCTGACCTTTTAGCCAAGTGACATTTAAACAAATATATATATAGGCTCCAGAAAAGGAAGGGGAAAATCATCCCAGTTGTATAGATTTGGACCTTGGGGCCAGCTCCCAAATCAGTGATGGAAGAAATTACCGTGGGGACTGGAAACACGGCAGCAAGGGGCAATTAAAGGAAACTCAAATACTCCAGTGCTGAATATAGTAGAGATTCCTCACCCTAAAAGCCACAAATACTCTTTCCCTGCTCTGCCTCCTGAATGAAGGTCATACTTCATGGCAGGGAAAGAGAAATAGGAGGAAGCTTTCCAGTCTTTTTTAATGTGCATTCATATCTATCATGAAAGATGTAAATCTAATCTTGTGAATGTTTTAATCAAGAAAAAAAGGTTTCTGTCAGGAGATAAAGCTTCATAATAAAGTGACTGTTTATGCTCCTTTTATCGAGCCTCCAGTTTTAAGTCTTCTCTCCAGAATTATACTGAGCAATAACAATTACCTTCTCATTAAAACTGCACGAAAACCTTCAGAACATCTGACATAACCAAAAACACAAGACAGGGATTAAAACAAAACTCAGCAATTACAGCCAGTTAAAGGAACTGTGATAAAGTGCACTTCTAAAGTCTTGTATTATTAGATAAAGTTTTCCCCTCCCACGAAAATCACATGTAGGTGGAGTGGTGGGGAATTTCGAGGCAGTTCAGGCTGCCCTTTACATCCTCTCCTAAACACGCACCCGATGCCCCTTTCCTTGCCCCGGTACTGCTGCTCATCCGAGCCCACAGTGAACTAAGAAGCATTAAAAACCTAACTGATCAATAAACTAGCTTCTTGTGGTTTAGTTCTCTGAAACAGCCCATTGCAGGTAGCGAGGAAGCAGTGAGAAGGAGATTACCCCTCTGGCAGCAGCTACCAGTTAGACTCATTTAACTGGACTATCAAATCACCCCCCTTCAACTCATGTCTATCTTGTGACGAGAGATGACTAAAAGCGTGACCCCACAGCTCAGCTGACAAGTAGACGTTGGTAAAGCCAACACAATTCACTGGAGTTGAAATCACACGCCCATACCCTTGACACGAACACAGCAAACATCTTGATTATTAGTTAAACAGACTGAACACGTTCAAGCTGTGGTCTTTTTCTCAACAGCACCTAACCTCCTGCCCACGCTCCAGCGGCACGCGTGCCTCTAGTCTTCCCTTCTTCTCAAACTCTGTACGAGGCATTTATGAGGAAAAGCCTTCCTTCCCTTGGATACAAACTGGCTAGTTCTATGGACTCCCGCACAACGGACGTGAAAACGCTTTTGAGAGATTTTAGTATAGTTTATCTTAACTATTTTGAATAGAAATAAAAATAGTTATTTGACTGTAAATGGCAAAATGCTTAAAGAGAAATAAGTTGGAAAACAAAGTAACATGAGAATTCACCGTGACGTGGTGTTACACAAGTGACTGCAGCAACATTTTCCTATGCAAAGCTGTACTGGAACCCTTGAAAGAGGCAATGCCTTGATCAAAGTACTCTTGGGCACGATGGCCAGTCATTGTCCCCTCCACCTGCATCCTTACAGGGATGTCTTCTGCTGGGGCCGATGAGCCTTCCCAAGACACTTGTGCTCACAAATCTTATCGGTACCAAAGATGCTCTGCACATGACTGGCTATGCAATGAGTTCCAAGTTTCCATATGTTTCCTTGCAGATATTTTCCTTTGTCCATAGCCCCCACAGTGCAGGGGACATTTGGTATGACAGTGATGTACAAACCAGGAAGAAAATCTCCCCAGAATCACCTTTAAATGTAATTTAAGTCTTGTTACTTAAGCACTTTCTCTCCCACTTTTTTCTCCTTCCCCCCACCAAATATCAGTTTCTACAGTGTATTTGTCCTTTTTTTTTTTTTTAATTGCTGGCTAAAATCAGGTTGTACATGAGCAATTCTTACAAGAAAAGTGCTAATTTATGCTGAAATAAGAGGCCCAGACACTATCGACATTTTCAGTGCTAAAAGCCATGACTGCAAAGGCAGCCTGGCAAGCAGATCGCCTGTGCGGCGCTGCCAGCCAGCGCATCCTTACCGCACTCGCCCGAACTGCGGCTGGTGGAACCCAAGCAGTTCTGCTCTTCATCAGGATTTTCAGGGGCATCACCAGCAGGGTACATTCGCCAGAAGCTTCAGGAAAAGCCATCTTTCAGCATTAAAACCGTGGCCTGTTCAGGCTCCTTGTGTGTGCGCTCTCAGAGCAAGCCCAGCGGTCCAACTGCCCGCTCCCCACCTACGGGAGTGCCTAAATAGCTGCAGAAACAGGACTCACAGCAATTCTTGGGGATTGAGGCACTGAATTAGATTTACAAAACCTCACTTTGGATTCAAGCACTTCTTTGAGAACCGGTCCTAGCACACAGCAACCTCAGCTCCTCTGGTACAACTGTGCAATCATCGATGTGCTGGAAAAGGCTATTCTCAACCCTCCTCAGTTCCCTGATGGACTCCATCAGATGGCTGTGAAAACAGCAGCGAGAGTATGAATGGGGGCCAAGAGAAGGCCTAAAACAAGCAGCAAGGTCAGTTGAAGGCAGAACACAGAGAAAGGTAAGCTCTGACTACAGAGGTAGTATTTACAGGGCCTCAAGAATACTTCTTTTGAGGAACCAAGCTATTTAAACTCAGAGTTATTTCATCCTGCCACAGGTAATTCAGTATGTACATTGGTAAACGGCAAAGGGCAACGAAGCTGGTAAAGGGTCTGGAGCACCAGTCTTACGAGGAGCGGCTGAGGGAACTGGGGTTGTTCAGTCTGGAGAAGAGGAGGCCTGAGGGGAGACCTTATCGCTCTCTACAACTATTGGGTATTAGCAAAAATGTCTTTACTGAGAGAGTGGTTATCCATTGGAACAGGCTGCCCAAAGAGGTGGTGGAGTCACCATCACAGGAAGTGTTCAAAAAAACGTGTAGACATGGCACTTTGGGGCATGGCTTAGTGGGCATCGTGGTATCGGGTTGATGGTTGGACTTGATCTTAAAGGGTCTTTTCCAACCTTAATGATTCTGTGAAACCAGAGTCAGCACTATTTTGAACAGGGGCAACTTCTCTATACTAGGCAGAAGACCCCTATTTCTTCTCTGTGTTACCTGCGCAAACATCATCCACATTCACAGCACCCCAAACTTTTTCCATAAAGCCCCCATACAACAAGTATTTCTGTGAGGAACCTTCTCTGCTTTCTCCTTGTTCTCCTCTGTGGCTGCACATGGAGGGGGTAACCTCCGAGCCAGAACCACCTCAAAGCTGAAAAAAAAAACCTGCTCAGAGTTACTGGCATCTGTTCTCTGCCTCGCACGGCCCCACAGAAATTGCCATTTCACATTTAGCTGTCCGCCCATCTCACTAAGCATCCCACCTTGGTAGTTACCAGTATTGGACGAAGCACTTGACTGCACAGGAATGGAGAAAAAGCCTGGCAGTCCACGTGGACACTCATTTGTTTCCATTGCTGCTGACAAAATTGTGAGACTCTTGAGATGGAGGTACGACCTCCTCCCGTAGGTTGCCAGCAGAAAAATCTTTAGGGAAATGGTGTAATTAAGAGCATTGTAACTTTTTAAAAAGACAGGGAGTAGCAGAGCGTGCTTTCTGATCCTAACGTTCCTGGGACAGGACTCCATGTAGAAGGGGAAAGCCTGTCCCTGCGCAGCACACCGGCGTCCCAGGAGAGACCCTGCTTGGTGGTGTTTGTCTCGGAGGAGGCAGAAAAGGGAATTACAGCTAATTGAAAAATTTTGCATAATTGGAGCTGATAAGAGGCCTATATCCATCACTCCAGGAAACTATTTGCATCCTTATAACAATTCCAGCACGTATAAAATTCAGAAGTTAAGCAAAGAAATAGAAATACTAATACCGGTGGAAAAAGCCATGTGAATGAGTGGACCACCAACATCGAAAAAGATAATGCTACTTTTAAACCTCTTTTCAGACACACGGGAGCATTTTTGTTGGGGATATTGAGGGGGGGGGGGAGGAGGAAAGCGTCAAAAGGAAGATTAACAAAACTGTGTCTTGGGAAAGACTTCAATTAATATTAACAGCAACCAGAAAGACAAAACAAATGATGCAGAACCAACTACAGGCTCCCCATATGGAGGACAGCAAATGCACAGTACAGAGACAAGTCTACTTTAAAGCTGCTATCGATGGCTTAATTTCCCCCCAGGGAGTGAACACTATGCAAATTCACTTTTCCTTTTTTATTTTATCAGCTATTAAGAGCAAACAGTTAGCAAGAAGATAATAAGCAAGCAATTATCAGATGAAGAAAAACATGTTTCTGAGGTATCTCAGAGAAATGACACGGGGCTGGAGAGTGGCTCTGTGCAAGATTTTATCAGGGGACCTTTGCAGTCAGCCCATGCTCAGCTCTTTCTGACTTCCCAGCAAGGGGGAAACACAACAGCTTTTTAATCCTCACCAGTGCTTACATCAGTGTCTTCCTACATGTTTTGCACAATTTAAACAACATTTTTCTTTTTAAAAGATACACATCTAGTTCAAACACCAGCGTAAATGAGCATTAAGGAAGCTGCTTATCTACCCAAAGCAGTAATTCTTCTGTTTTAATTCTTACAGTATTACAGCGACAGATGTTGTAAGATCCTCACAGCATTACAAAGCCTACCCAAGGTTATATTCCTCCCCGCTTACACATGAGCCCAGCCACCCAGCTGAGCCCCACCCTGCTACTCATTAAAAAATATGTACTGAAGCATGCCCGGAGACACTATGGTAAATTCGAGATATGCAGAAGTTCTCCAGGGCAGGTCTCCACACGTTCAGAGTTGTTTTCTTTCAAAAACACCTTCAAGTAGCATCCCTTGCCTTCCCTTATTCTCAATCCTGCGCTTAAAGGGCTTGTTTTAATCCAATTCAAGCAAAAGTAGCATTCCTCAGATGCCATTTCGCAGTCGGCAGCTTTGCTCTGATTTAAGTACAAGGAAGGAATAAGCTACAGTTCAAATGTCCTTCCTTCAAGGGGACAGGAGATGGGCTTTCAAAGGGATGGAATTTAAAGTCTATGCCCACTTCAACTCTTCAACAGAGCTACTGTGTTCAAGGGGTAATTTTAGTTTAAGATTAAAATGCAACAGAGACCAGGAGTGCACTTGTTTGTTTGTCTGTCTTCCAAACTAATCTCCTTTTGCACAGCACAAGTCCCTAGCCAGAAACCCCAAGGGTGGGTATCTCCTCTTGGAGCATCCCTGCCAGGCTGGAACTGGAATCCTTTTGAAAAGGATTTTTACACTCCAAATGAGAAGAAAGATTTAGAGGCATGCGATTCCCTCCTACATTTCCCCCAGGCTTAATGCACAGCGCTGCTGGCACTTGGTAAATAAAAAGGCAAAAGGAACCATTCAACAATTTCTATTGCTTACAGAACAAAACCTAGTGGGAAGGGAATACACAAACTGCAGAAGTAACTGCCAGCAGAAAGGTTTTGCATCCAAACACAAATTCTAAGTATGCTGAGGGTAAAAAAACCCGAATGGCCCAAATTCCTAAGTCACCTCTTATTCACATTTCAAAGAATGCATTACAGGGCCACCACAATTAATCCTATTTTACCCCTATTCGTGACAGTGGCAAAAAGCCTGAATTATAAGTCTCAGCTGCAGTATCAGCTGTGCAAATGGACAGAACAAGAATATTTTCAATGAACTTGAAGAAATCTTCTATGGAAAACTTCCCTAAGAAACCTGACTTACCTACAAATTGGCACACTCTCTGGTGATGCAAGGGAGATACACACTAAAGCATCCTGCAACAGAGGTTATAAACAGAATCACAGATTCGTTAAGGTTGGAAAAGACCTTTAAGATCATCAAGTCCCAGCTAAAGTAGCCAAGTTAGAGCACAGAAGTTCAGGCGCCCAACCTCAGCTTTACTCTACAGTATCCCACACAACAAAAAACAATTAAATCAGAACATGGTAGTGTGTCACTGTTCTAGATTAAAAACTGGACTTGCTTTTAAAGACGCTGGGAGAGGGGAGAATTACATAATACATTTCAGATATCAGGGATCCACTTTC